>NW_004457654.1:780957-809868 GCF_000313135.1 Acanthamoeba castellanii str. Neff | reverse complement strand
CCACAATCTCCCTTCTGGCAAACGTGGCTGTGTGGAGTTGCGTGTTGCGTGTGCACGACGTGCCTCGAGCGAACTGGCGCTCAATCGCGTGTGTCCAGATGGAGCTGCTGGCGAGGGCTGTGCCGGAAACCGTGCTGCCTCTCCTGCGAGTATTCGGCAACCTCATCAGCAGGTACCCAGGCCAGGCCAGGCCGCGCTTACTTCCCCCCTTCCCCCCCTCCCTCCCCAATGCCGCCGACCAACAGTACGGGTACCAATAATACTACTACTACTAATAATGGCCGCGCATTCTGGCATGCCGTGGTGACCAGATCGAACGCCTACACCGACGTCCTCTTGAGCTATCCGCCCTTCCTCCCCTTCCTCGCCCACTGCATCGGCTCCGAGACAAGGTAGCGTCCCACACACCTTACCCTCCCTGGCCCGTCCTGCGGCTCGCTACGTCAATGTCTCCCTCCCAATGGTGTCATGCATGATCAGTGTGTGTGGTGTGTGTGGTGTGTGTGGTGTGTGGTGTGTCATGTATTCATACGACGGACAGGCCCGTGCGGAAGGAGGCCACGTGGGTGATCTCCAACCTCTCCGGCGGCACGCCCGAGCACGTGCAGGCCATTTTGCAGAGCGGCCTGGGGGACCTCATCGTGAAGACCTTCAAGACCCAGCCCTTCGACATCAAGAAGGAGGTTCATCGCCCCCCTCGCCCCCAGTCTCACATCTCACTCACCCTCACTTCGATGCACGCGCAACTGATGGTGGCGGCGGCGGTGGTGGCTGCTCCTGCTGTTGGTGGCTGGTGCTGGCGATCGCAGGCCGGCTTTGCGCTGATGAACATCGCCTCGGAGAAGCGCAACCTGATCTCCCTTGTCAAAGGTGGGGTGCTCCCCGAGTTCATATCTCTCCTGAAAGCCCCGGTACACCTACCTACCTGTAGAATATAGATATCTGATCCAGCGTGGCACACGCACCACCGCACACGCACGCACGTACTGGTTTGTTTTATGCATCTCCTCCGGCTCTTTGCGATTAATGTACCGATGGCGCGTGACAGGACCTGGAGGTCGTGGTCATGGGGCTCGACTTTCTCGCGATGGTGCTCGACCACCACCCCGACGTGCGTGCCGCTGCCTCCTCCTCCCGCGGTTGGGCGGTCCCTCAGTCAGTTGACCCCAATGTGGCGCACGCACGCACGTTCTAATGAACAGGGAGCACTGCTGGTGGAGGAAGAGGACGGCTTGGAGACGCTGGAGAATCTGCAGTACAACCAAAACGAGGTCATCGCCTCCAAGGCTACCCAGCTCGTGCGCAAGTACTATGGCGACGTACGCAGCTCCCTCCCCTCCTCTTCACTGCACGTGTTCGTGGCTCATATACAACCCCCAACCCCAACCCCAACCCATGTTGTGTCGCACATGTGGGGAACAGGAAGGCGATATCTGAGCTCAGGACCACTATCGCCCCCCCCCCCACCACTTACAGCTTCGTGCGCACCAACCAAACGGAGTTAGGAGTTTTTATTTCTTTTTCTTTTCTTTTCTATTTTTGAAGGGCTGTGTGGTTTTGTCCCGGCCGCACCGCGTGGTTGCAGACGCCCCCACCACCACCCACCACCACCGATGGAAGACGACGATGGCGGAGGCCTCCTCCTGCTGGGAGGGGTGGTACCTCTGCAGCAGCCGCAGCCGCACGTGAAGGAGGAGGAGGAGGCAAAGGGGTTCGTGGCCCGCCTCGCTGGCCGTGGAAAGGGCAAAAAGGAGGAGGGCGGCCCACAATACCACCACCCCGGCACCACCACCACCACCGCCAGCAGCAGCAGCAGGAGGCCAACGACGCCAACGGCGGCGAGGTGCGTGCACGGCGGGGGCACTACGTGTGCGGGGTGGTGCGTGCGTACGTTCGCGCGGTGCTTCGTGGTGGGGTCGGGCCTCAAGACGCTCCTCAACGTGCTCGTGTTCGCGGCCTTCCGGCGGGGGCGCCCCCTCACCGCGCGGCTGGTCCTCCGCACCCTGCTCGACCTGCGCTATGGCCTCTTCCTGGGCACCTACTCCTCGGCCTGGAAGGCCCTCTCCTGCCTCACACGCGCCGCCCTTCGACGCACCGGACCACCGCCACCCGCACCTCTGCCGCACGCCCAACCGCGATCATCATCATCATCAAGACTTGCGCTGCTGCTGCCACCGTCGCGACGGCCACGCGGTGCCGCCGCCGCAGTTGTATCGCTGACCTCGTCGGGGAGCGAGGTGGCGGCCCTGCCCGGGTCCCTGGCCCGTCCGTGCTCCTCCCTCGCTCTCGACGCCGCCGCCGCCACGACCACGACCTCTTCGGACCTCGACGACCACGACCAAGAGCAGCAGGTCGACGGCGGCGGCGACGACGACGAGGTGGGGTGGGAAGAAGAAGAAGAAGAGGATGAGGTGGCGGTGGCTGACAGAGACAGGCGGGAGCGGTGGATGCTGTGGGCGGGAGACCTGGCGGCGGGGGCGGCGAGCGGGCTGGCGCTGTACTGGCTACCGCAGGGCGATCGGAAGGGCCTCGCCCTCTACGGCCTCACGCGTAGCGGCGAGTTCCTCGCCCGCTTCCTCTCCGCCAACCGCCTCCTCCCGCCTCTCCTCGAACGACTCGCGCCCCACGTTGACGTCGCCCTCATGACCCTCTCCGGTACTCACCAGCCGCCACCACCCGCCACCAGCCACTGCCACCATCCATCACCCACCGCCAGCCACCGCCAGCCACCCGCCACCGCCGTCGTCGTCATCGTGCTCACACACGACACACGCACGGGGGTGGGTTGTGGGGGGGGGGCAGCGTCGCAGATCCTGTTTTCGTATATCATGGAGCGGGACACGCTAGACCCGACCTACTCGAGCTTCCTGATCAAGTTCGGGGGCAAGGACGTGCGCGTCATCGACTCCATCGCACCCCTGCGCAGAGGCGGCAAGCTCAACCGGGCCATGTTCATGGAGTGGGCGCGGGAGCACCAGCTCAAGGACGTCATGGGCGTCCTGTTCGGCCTCCACCACTACAAGATCTGCGACGTCGTACACCCCGACTCCAACTGCTTCTCGGTGCCCACTCCCACTCCCACTCCCACCCCCATCCAACTCTCCATCTTCCCTCCCTCCCTCCCACCCGTCTTCCCGCCACCGGTCCTGACGTGGTCATGCGTGTGTCGTGTGGTGTGTCTTGTGGTGTCTTGTGGTGTCTTGTGGTGTCGTGTGTGTGGTGTAATCGATCGGGTGCCGTCAGCACTTTGCCGGGTTCACGTACGAGGCGTTCTGGCGGGCGTTCCCCATGTACGCCACCCTGCACTCGGTGACGACCCTCGTCTTCCTCCTCCTCAAGCTGCGGGGCTTCATCGTGGCGCGCGGCTACCACCGCTCCCTTGCCTTCGAAGTGCTGCCTCCCTCGTCGTCGTCGCCACCGCCACTACCGACCGAGAGAGCGGACGACGCCACGCACCTGGAGCTCGTCCCCGCCTGTGCTGCTACTGCCGCTGCCGCTGGCAACGACGGTGGTGGCAGGGGCCGGCTCGCCCTCCACCGGGATGCCTCCATGCGAGCTCTCCACGACAGCGACCACCACGACAGCCACGGTGGTGGCCGGCACGACGACGAAGGCGGCAACACCAACACCACCACCACCACCAGCATCAACAAGGACACCGACCAGGTGCGGCGCCAGGCGGAGGGCGCGGAGAAGAGGCGCCGAGGGCCGCGGGAGCTGGGGCGCATGGTGAGCTGCAGCATCCGCAATCTGTGCGGCCACCTGCGCACGCGCGCCCACGTGCTCGCCCTGCTGCGCTTCGTCCTCACCCAGGTGCTCCCCAAGCTCGCCCTCAACATCACCCGGTTCGCCCCCCCCCACACACCTCCCACCACCCAAACCCTATCCACCCACCCAACCAACCACCCACAACCACCCACACCCACCCACAACCACCCACACCCACCCACAACCACCCAACCAACGTGGTGGTGGTGCGTGGTGCAGGTCGTCGCTGTTCCTGGGCCTGTACTGCGCCGCCGGGTGGTTTAGCGCGTGCCTTGCGCAGCGGGCCTTCCTCATGCGCGACGTGCGGTGCTTCTACCCCGTGCTCGCCCTCCCCGGTACCTCCCCCCCCACTACCACGCCTCACGCCTCACACTCCCCCCCCAATCAGTGCCTCCCCTCTCATCGCGTGAGACGCTGCTCTGCCCCGCAACGCTCAAGTTCACCACTCATTCTTGTCTGGTGGTGGTGGCTGGTGGTGGTGGCTGGTGGCGGGCGGGTTGCGCACCATGCATGGCTGCAGGGTTGGCGTCGCTCATCGAGGTGCCGGCGCGTAGACGCGAGCTGGCTCTGTACTGCCTGCCCAAGGCCATGGAGAGCTGCTACGCCGTGTGCAAGAAGTACCACATGATCCCCCGGGTACCTCCCTTCTCACAACGGCCGTTGTGGGCGTCTGACTGACACGGTGATCACCTCTGTCGTTGGTGGTGTGGGCGGATGTGCCGCCATCGCGATGGCGCAGGGCGTGCAGTACTTCAAGAACGGGGAGGTGTTCCTCTTCAGCGTGGGCTCGGCGCTGACGCTCTTTTGCTACCTCAACGGCAAGGAGAGCATCAAGCCCACCTTCCTCCACCTCATGAACTGGCTCTGGGCCTGAGCAACCACCACCGCCTCTCTTCCTCCCTCTCCCGCCACGATCATCCTTCTCCTACTCCTCCGGTACCCCCATACAACACGCCTTTTTTTTCAACGTTTCGGTTCCTCCCATGCATGTGTCGTGTCGTGTCATATGTTGTCGTCGTCGTGTGTCGTGTGCCATATTTTTCTTTCTCTATACACCTAGATAGATAGTTCTGGTACACACACACACACACATAGAGAGAGAGAGAGAGAGGGTGCATATGGGCGCGCGAGGAGAACGTTAGGGGCGAGGTGGAGGTGGAGGTGGTGGTGGTGGGGGGGGGGGCGGAACGACGAGGGGATCATTAATATATGATTAGAGGAGGTGGAGCACGTGGCGGAGGACGAGCACGAGGGCGAGGAGGGGCGCGAGGAGGACCACGTGGCGCAAGTGCCCCTCCCTCGCCCGGCGGGTCGTGGTGTCCCGCTCCTCCGCGCGTCGCTCCACGCGCTGCTGCCGGCACCGCTCCCGCATGCGCACCGCGATGAGCTCGCGCCGCGCCGCCGCGAGCGCTCCGATCTGCCAACGCGTTGCCCGACGGGCCTCTTCCCGCGCGCGCGCCACCCTGGCCCACCGCTCTCTCTCAGCCATCGCCGCCACCTGCTTTCCTGCTGCTGCTCCGCTTCCGCTTCTCTCCGTGGCCGCCGCTCGTAGCAGGGGCGCACGGATCTGCAACAACGCCTCATCGCCGCCGTCGCCGCCGTCAGCTGGGCGGCCCCTCTCCCGACGTCTCTTCCACACAGTGTGCTGCTGCTGCTGCTGCTGCTGGCGCGGAGTGCACGCAGCAGATCGGCGGGGCTGCAGGTGCGCCGCCGCCGCTTCCTCCTCCTCGCCGCTTTCTGCGCCTCCTACGGCGGCGGCGCCTGCTGGCGGCGGTGGTGGTGGGGGCTGCAGTGGTGGTGCATCAGATGGCTGCTCCTCGCCCTCGCTTCGGGACCGCCGCAAGGGAAACAGGGCGGCGGCGCCCGCGCGTGGCCCATCGTTGGTGGTGCGTCCAGGCGGCAATGACGGGGACGTGGTGGAGGAGGCGCCCCTGCGATCGAGTGAGTGGCGGCGCTGCAGCAGCCGCTGCCTCCAGTGGTGGTACGAGGGCTTCACCACCGCCAGCAGCCCGCTGCCCACGTCCACCACCACGCCCCTGGCCGGGGTCGTGGTGGTCGTGGTGGTGGCGGCGTTGGTGGTGGTGGCCGTGGTGAGAGGAGGAGGGCGTGCGGGGACAGAGTCGGACGACAAAGAGGTGGCCCTGCTGGTGGCGACTGGGTCCACGTGGCGGCGGTCGCGTGGGAGCGTAAGGGAGGGCGTAGACCCGTACAGCTGCACCGAGCGACCGCCGCCGCCCGTGGCCCCGAAGAAGGAAGGCGGCGGAGGCGAAGGCGGGCGCCGTCGCGCATGTCTTCCTCCTCCTGGTGCTGGTGCTGGCGGCTGCTGCAGTTCTCCTCCAAAGAGGCTGTGCTTCATGCGCTGGCTGATTTGGTGGTGCCGACTGCCTCCAGAAGTACTAAAGAACGAACGTAGGACTAGACGGCGACGACGAAAAGCGATCTCTTAGGGCACCACCGGTGGTTGCCCAGCACACACGAAAGGACTTGGTGCGCAAGGCCACCAGAAAAATGAAGGGGGGGGGTGAACACGGTGTTGGGGGGATAAAGCCTAGGCTTTTGGTTTCTTGGGGCGGGGAGGAACGGCTCGGTCGCCGGCCGCTTCCTCTTCCTCTTCCTCCCCCTCCTCCTCCCTCTCTTCGCCATCGACCTCGCGGGCGGGGGCGGGGGCGTCGGGTACGTCGGGCTCCTTCCGCTTGGCGCCGCGGCCGTCTTCCGCCGCCGCCGCCTCCTCCTCGTGGGCCTGGAGGGAAGGGAGGAACGAACAGGCGTTACTGCGGGCGATCGAACAAAGGAGAGACGCCGCACGGTTTGGTGGTTAGAGGGTGGGGGGTCTGCAGCACACGTGTGGGTCGGCGCCGCCCGCCATCCTCCCACGGCACACACGGCACTACGGACGCCATGCCTTGCGACCATCTCCCACCCACAGGAAACCCCTTTGGGTGCGGGTGGCGGGTGGCGGGTGGCGGGTGAGGAAGCTCGGAGGGGGGGAGGGGTACCGGATGGGAATAGGCGGCTCGGGGCAGCGGGAAGGAGACGCACATCATGAGCTTCTTGGGCGACACATCCCTCACCTCGTAGACCTCCCGCTCTTCGAGCGCGCACTGCAGCACAGACTCGACACGCTACGCACCCCCACCCACCGTGGCGTGAGCACTGCTGCTGCTGCTGCGTGCGGGCATGGCGGCGATAAACTCCTTCCCGCTCGGAAGGGACAAAATGGTTGGTACATCATTGGGGGGGGATGGTTGGGGGGGGGTGCCTTGACGACGTCCGCGCGCGGGTCAATGGTGTCCTTGGTGAACACGTAGCAGTGGATAGTGGGGGGCTTGAGCTCGGCGGGGAACTCCCTGAAGACATCTGTGACATGCCGCAACCACCACCAGAACAGGTGCAGCCAGCGTAGCGTAGCGTGGTTGGTTACCAACGAAGAGGAAGGGGGGGGGTGTGGGGTGGGGGCGGGGGTGAGGCGAGTGTGTCAATGGCGCCCAAAGGAGGCGAGCGAGGCGAGGGTGCACGGACCGAGGAAGGACTCGGCCGAAGCCGGGAGGTTCATGATGACCTGGGTGAACGGCACTGGGGGCGTTTCCTTGTAGAGCGCCCGCACAAAATCTCGCGCGTCCATGTTGTGCGCCCGCACGAGCTGCTGCACCTGATGTGGTGGGCCACGGTAACACGCACCTGTAAGTGGCCCTTGTCACCAACCGCGATGGGATGGTCTCTCCTCCGACATTTTGAATGTGTATTGTGAATGTGTGTGTGTGTGTGTGTGTATTGTGCGTGCGTGCGTGCGTGCGGTGTGCGGTGTGCGGTGTGCGGTGTGCGTGTGTTGTGCCGTGAGTGTCGTGTGAGGGCGGAGGCTACGGACTTTGTTGCGGAGCGCGTTGCTGACGAGAGCCTCGTAGGATTTGGGGTTGAGGTCGTTGGCGTAGACCTGGCACCCGGTGTTCCTGGCCGCGGGGACGGCAAAGGGACCCACGCCAGCAAACATGTCACCTGCCCGCCATCGCGACCCGCCGCCGCCGCCGCCATATCTGTTCGTGAGTGATCATATGCGCATTCCATGGACCCGAGAGAGAGAGAGAGAGAAGCAT
The DNA here is from genome assembly GCF_000313135.1 of Acanthamoeba castellanii str. Neff. Taxonomy (NCBI): domain Eukaryota; phylum Discosea; order Longamoebia; family Acanthamoebidae; genus Acanthamoeba; species Acanthamoeba castellanii. Next base: position 802,009 of record NW_004457654.1, on the reverse strand, counting down.
CGTGTGGGAAGGGAGGAGGGGACGCGCACAGACGATGTCAGCGGGCTTGAGCTTCTTAAGGAGTCGCTCGTGCTCAGCCTGCAGGCGGGAGTTCCAGTACACCTGCCCGTAGTTGAAGGCAAAGCGGCACCTGCTCTCGCTCTGCAATGCCCACCGCAAGGCGGAGGGACGGAAACTGAGTGTGTCGTGTGTGTCGTGTGTGTGTGTGTGTGTGTGCCGTGTGTACCACTTCGGTGTCGAGGTCCTCCTGCCCGGCGATGACCTCCATGGCGAAGGTGCGGAAGGTGGTATTGATGCCGTGCGTCTTGTTCACCACCGAGCGCAGCCGAGGGTTTTTCTGTGGCCGGATGAGAAGAGGGGGGGGTGAGTTCCTGAAGACAGCCCGCTGCGTTGCGTTGCGTTGCGGCGGATATCGGCGACGCACATCCCGGCGCTGCAAACGGGGAGGCGGGGGTGCTATATTGGGGGGGGGGGTTTACGTACGTCGAGGATGACCTGCCCGATGAGATGGCGGTAGGGGAGGTGCTCGTCCCGGAGGTTGAGGTGGGCGATGTGGCCTATGGTCTCGAAGGACGACACCGCCGGTAGGCCAGGCGGAAGCACGCGCCGCAGCACTTGCTCTGGGACACGACGCACAGTAGGTATGCATGTGTGTGTATATGTATATATATATATAGACAGATAGATTTCTAGATTACACGTGCACTCACGTGCGTATGCGACAGGCGAGACGCCCGCCGTGAGGCAGCGCGCGATTGCGTCGCAACACGGCCGCGTTGGGGTTCATAATATTGGGTGGGGGGGGGTGTTGTGCGCGTACCGAGGGACAGGTGAGGATAGCCCAGGTGCAGCGTGTAGCGGGTCACCTCGGCATTCTCCAGCACGTAGCCCCGCACCTCCTCCGGCAGCTGCCGCAGATCTGAGCCGCGCGGCACATCGTCCCACCCGCTGAGCACACGACACGACACAACCAACGACACGACACGACCAACGACACGACCAACGACGCGACCAACGACACGACCGGTGTGCAGCGTACGTACCCGGTTCGGTGACAGTTTCGCTCAGGAGGAGGAGCCTCGAGTCGCCCTTGGTAGGGGTGGCGGTAGCCGTGGTGGAGCTGGTGCCGCTGGTGGTGCCGAGGTCGGGGATGACCACCTTCACCTTGGGCCGCGACAGAAGGTACCCCCTGGCCACGCACGTCGAATATTATCAGTGCCGCCCCCACCAACACCCACACTCGCTAACGGCCGCGGATATCTCGGCGGCCTGGCTCATCACGATGCCTGCCACACACACACACACACACACAGCCACCACCGACGGTACCCGCCCAGGCGTTTGAGGAGGGGCTCCGTCATGCGTTGAGGAATGCGGAGGGCCACCAGATTGAGAGTCTCCTGAAACATCTCGCGATCGAGAACGGCTGTCTGCGGGTTCGTGGGTGCCGACGTATTGGAGGAGGAGGAGGAGGAGGAGGTAGCTGACTGCTGGTGGGCCGTGTCGAGGCCGGGAGCGTCCATCCGCAGGTGTTGGGCACTGTTTTTTCTTCTTCTTTTTTTCTCTCTCTTTTTTCCTCTTTCTTTGGTATTTCCTTCCTCGCCCCTCTTGCCCCCCCCCCCGTACTTTCTCACCACCACAGGAGGACATGGAGCAGCAGCAACCCATCGCCGCGCCTGCCCCGGCTTCCATTGCTGCTCCTGCTGCCAGCTCCCTGCTGGATTTCATGTGCCTCATGGGCAAGCTCAAGGTCCGTGTGACGACGCCCTATCCCCCCTCCCCCCACCAAAGGCTCAATATTCCCGTTGTTCAACACGTCACACGTGTGGTGTGCCATTGTTGTGGCCCAGCTCAAAAGGTCTCACCACGTTTTTCACTTTTTCCTACCACTTCTTCGGCTTCTGCGCTGGGCACACTGCAGCACCTCAAGCGAACGGGATGGGTGCGCCACAACGTGTCCGCTCCCGAGTGCATCGCCGGTACGCCCCGGGGCTCCTCCTTTCGTGGCGGCGGCGGCGGCGGCGCGAGAGGCGGCACTCGGCTCACGGCGGGAGGGCTCGACGGGTGGTGGGTGGTGGTGGTGGTACAGACCACATGTACCGGATGGGCATCATGGCCATGCTGTTTGCCGACTCGTCCCTCAACAAGGAGCGCATGGTCAAGCTCGCCCTCGTACACGACATGGCTGGTACCCTCCTCCCCCTCCCCCCCAACCACAATCATCCCGTTACCTACCGTGCGGCGGATGCACTCACCGGTGGGTGGCTGGTGGCTGGTGGCTGGTGGTGGCTGGTGTTCACTCGCACAGAGGGTACGTTACGTTCCCATCCCATCTTGCCGCCGCCGCCGCCGCCGCCGCCGCGGTTGTGCCAGTGCAATGCATGAGCGGCGGCGGGGATCACCTTGGGTGCGTTTGCTGACGGCGGCAGCTTTCGCCCTGCCCCTCCCTCCCGTGCCACGGCGGCGGTGGCTGGCTGGCGGGTGGGTGGGTGGGTGGGTGGGTGACAGCTATCGTGGGCGACATCACGCCCCATTGCGGGGTGACCAAGGACGAGAAGTACCGCCTGGAGCACGTACGTGGGCCCCCTCCCTCCCTATCTAAATGCCCCCCCCCCCAAGTGGCTTATGGAATGGGGGTGGGGGTGGGGTAACACCACAGGAAGCGATGGGCACCATACGGGCGATGCTGGCCGGTCTTCCCGCCGCCGATGAGTTCGAGGAGCTGTGGCTTGAGGTGCGCCTCCTCCTCCCGTCGCCTGGAAAAGACCCGCTAGGCCGTCGCAGCAGCAGCACGCGCACGCCGACACACGCCCTCGGTGGCGTGCGCTTGCGCGTCCACACGTCACCGTCATCTGACCCGGTGAGGTACGCAACAACAGTATGAAAAGGGCGAGACGCCCGAGGCTCGCGTTGTCGGGCAGATCGACAAGTTCGACATGTACCTACAGGCCCACGAGTACGAAGCCTGTACGCGCCCTCCTGCTACTGCCTATATCCCTCCCCTCCTCCCGTCTTCACCTGGTGCTGGCTGGCTGGCTGGCTGGCTGGCTGGCTGGCTGGCTGGCTGGCTGGCTGGCTGGCGGAGAGGGAGGCCTCATGGGCAGGTGTTGGCGTTTGTCACAACGCTCACTCACACCACCGACGGCGTGGATACGTGTTGCTTGTTGCGTGCGTGCGTCTCTGTGTCGTGTTTTGTTGTTTGTGGATGGAGCAGCGCAAGGCTTAGACCTTTCCGAGTTCTTTCGGGGAGCGGAGACGACGGTGCAGCACCCGGAGATGCGGCAGTGGCTTGCGGAGCTGCTCGCCAGGCGACAGCAGCCGCCTTCCGCGTCCTCGCCCGTGGCCTCGGCCCCGGCATCGACGTCACCATGAAAGAAGAAATGACCAGGTGCGCGCGCATCATCATCATTATTGTCATCATCGCGAGGGCGCGTGTCTCCATATTTTCATTTCACCTTTCTATGAAGAACTGGAGAGAGCCACGTGATGTGGACATACTCCACCCAAATGGTGGTTCGTCCCCGTCAGGGCGAGTCGTGGCGGGAGCGGCGGCGGACTGGGGGCGAGGGAGAGTCGTGCCTCCGCCGTTTCGGAGAGCGGGAGGCGCTGCGGCTGTCACGGCGACGGCGTGATCGCTCCTCGCGCCCGTGGTCGTCCCCGTGCAGTCGCCGCTTGCGGTCGTCGTCCCTGTTGTCGCCAGCCTCGCGGCCACGGCTCCGGTCGCTGCCCTCCGTGCGGGCGTGCTTGTCGCGCTCGGAGCGCTCTTTCCCCGACCTCTTGTCCTTCTTGGCCTTCTCCTTCCTCTTTCGCTTCTCCTCCTTCCTTCGCCGCTTCTCCTCCCTGCGCTCCTCCTTGTCCCTCCGGCTCTTCCGGCTGCTGCTGCTGGGATCCTTTTTGTCGCCCTGCTTGGCCTTGGTCGTCGTCGTCGTGAGGTCGCCTGGGGCTTCCTCCCACTCGTCCCGAGACTCACCGGTGTCAGGTCGCCCTCGGCCCGTGCGCCGCTCGGCATCGCCGCCTTCGCCCTCGCCGCTCGCCGACCGGGAAGTGGTGGGCAGGAGTGCCGCGTCTGTCTGGTGCTGCGGCGCCCTGTGTCAGCAACGTCGGTCCCATGTACACGCGTGGGGTTGGGTGTTGGGTGTTGGGAAAAAAGGGTTTGCCCGGGAGGAGTCAGTCCCCGCCAATGATGATGGCGGCCAGTCGCTCGAGGGAGGGGGATGAGGGAGGAGGCGCGTACGGGGCAAAGCCGAGGCCCGCAACGCGTTCGGCGTCGTAAGCGTCACGCTCGGTGTTGCCGCGTCGGGTGAGCTCCTGGATCTCGTTGGAGTCGAGCTGTGTCTCCTGTGTCTTTCGCCTCCGCGGCGCCAGCCCTCTGGTGACCGTGCCCACAGCACCGACCACGGTCGGCATCAGTCAGCCGGCAGCCCTTCGGAGGCCTCTCGGGAGAAATGGCGGGGTCTACTCCTCCTCCTCCTCCTCCTCCCCCCCCCCCTCTACTACTACTGCTGCGACGTACAGAGCTTCCTGGTGCAGCTGCTCCTCCTCGCGCTTGATGGCTGCTATTTCAGCCCGACGGCGCGCTGCGTCGTCCACCTCACCATTGCTGTCCTCCTGGGCCTTGGTCCACCACAGCGGGTTTGGTTTTCGGTTGTTGAAGGTTGGTTTCGCTGTCGTGTGCAGCGAGTGTCCTGCATGTACACGCGTCCAGTAAGCCCACAACAGAAAGAAGAAGAAAAAAACCAATGCCGGGGGGGGGCATACCGAGGTAGAAATCCTTGTATTTGTCGCCCTTTACCTTCTCCCAGCTGAACTCTGCGCCAACAGGTGAAAATAATGTTCAAGAAAGGGCGAGATCGAGTGACGTACGGTCAGCGCCACCGCGGGTGCCACTGCGTTTGCCCGAGCCAACGAACATGTTGTGCGACATGTGGTGCTTGAATCTTGTGATCTGGTGTGCGCTTGTTTGTGCCCTTCTGCCAAATCCCAGCTTGTTCGGGGAAGGAAATGCTCAAAAGAAATGAAAAGAAAACAGGAAAAAGAAAATAACCAACCGGTGGGGGCCGCATTCCTCAATGTCCTCCCTCTTCCGGCGTGGCGTTGTGCGGGGTAGTCCCCTGCCCCGGAGCAGCTGCTTTTCACCGGCGCGTTGCCCTTCCGCGGTGGCACTGCGATGGACGGCCGCACCGACTACTACCTCCACCTTTTGGAGGTCCCGCCAGCCTCGACAACTTGTCACACCCACCACCAGCTCTGTTCGCCCGCATTTCGTGGGTGCAGCGGCAGGCACACGCCGACACCCCCACTCCGCCAGTGGCCAACCTGAACGGCAGCAGGTCCTCCTCCCCCCCCCCCGTCGCCGATCCATCGTGGCGTGCGTGCATTCACAGTGTTGGTGTTACCTGCTACAACTACGTGTAAACACCACTGCTTTTCAGGAGAAGAAGGAAAGGGAGGATTTTGTGCGGAGCTACTTGCACCTGCTTGCACAAGAGGCCTTCTTCTTTGACGACGAAACTTGGCAAGTGCTGGGTGTGCACCATGTGCCGGGCTCAGGTACGGTCTGCCCACCACACAAGTTTGGTGTTGTTGATGGTCCGCCCCCCCCCCATTCAGATCGCGTGCACGTGGAAGCCATACCCGAGGACGCCGAGTACATCGGCTTTCCCGCTTTCAAGTTTGTGTTTAGCTTCGACCCTGCCCTGGGCAAGCTCCGAGGAGGCAACGACGACCAGACCGTACCAGGCTCCGACGAAGCCAAGCTGGTAAAGCGGTTACGTGAGCTGGAAGCAGGTTTGACACATCCCACCGCCGCCGCCGCCGCCGTCCATGTCTGCCCGTCAGGAAAGTGCTGCTGCTTGTCCGCGCTCACTCGCGGCACACGCCACTTCAGCAAGGGGGCTCACGGTCACGTGTGTGGGCTGCTACGCCTTCTCGAAAGGAAACAACAAGTTCTTCCTCCTCTCGCCCGGCCTTGCGGAAGAAGAAACCATCGAGGAGGAATGTGAACCCTTGTTCTATCACGGCGCAGCTGCCCCCGCAGCCGAGACGTGAGGACAGGAGGAAGGTTTGCCCGTTCGGCGAGCAGCTCCTGCGGCGAATTGCTTTCGTGACCAAAGCAAAAATAAGAGAAACCAAAAGAAATGGACCTAATTTGAGCGTGCCCAATCCAACGCGTCGGAGGTGGCAAGGTATCCCGTGGCCGGCTATTTCCCGCGGTGGCCTCACACGGACAACCCAGCCCCCACCGCCGTTCTCCGTTGCATCTCGCGCCCTCTCATCATCTCAACGCGGCTGCCCCTTCCTCTTCTTCATTCATTGCCAGCCCCTTTTGGCACACGCGAACCACCTCACAATGGCGCTCGTAATGAGAATCAAGTTTCCTCCTACCTATCCTCTCATTTACAAGACGCTGCGGATAGATTCCAAATTGACCGCCAACGAGGCCATTCACTTCATCTCGGAAACGCTCAACGTCGCCATTCAAGGCAATGTGGGCCTCTACATCCCGCAGGAACACATGTGGCTTGATCCGAACACACCCCTCTCACAGTACGACACGCTTCACGAAGTGGTCCGTCCTCCCCCCCCCCAAACAAAATCGCTGTCGCTTCTCCTTCAGGCGCGCCTCGTTGTTCGATGACTAACCATCATGTTCCTTCATCTGCACATGCGCAGGAAGAGGTCGAGTTCAGAGATAGGGACCAACCCGACGGCGGCAAGAAGCAGGCGGCTGGTGGAGGGGGCGGGGGTTGCTGCATAATGATGTGAGACCATCCACCCACTGTAATATACCTCCACAACCTGCGCACCACAACCGACGACACATCAGCGACCTCGCATCCAACCCGAGAACAACGAACTACCCACGCCGACACCTCGAACATCACGACGTGGCCGAATAGATGGGGAGCTGCTACGCGTGCCAAGGGGAAGGAGGGCCAGAAGGCATGGAAAAATTGGGAGGGAGGCGAAGAAGAGGATGCGACGAAATCCCATCTCCGAGACCTGGGCAGAAGATAATGGAAGAAGAAGAAGAAGAGCATGACGAAGGACGCTCGTTGTTGTATATCTTGGTTTGATTTTTGTTCAAGCTGTTTTTTATTATTTATTTATTTTGCACGAAGCGCGGAACATGGAGGTGGAGACTCGGCCGAGTGCTGGTGCCGCCAACAAAGGAGGAATTCTCGTCTCCTGCTCCCACTCTGAGGTTATTAATTAGCCATCCATGAATCCAATTCACAGGGCAAAGAGAAGGATGCACAATTAATAATTTGCCAGCTATCGCGTAGGATCGCGACCTTGGCGTCGGTGAAGAAGGAGCGTAACTGCCAAAGCAACCAAGAAGAATTCTGCTTCATTGGCAACGAAGCAACGTAGCATCTCCCCCCCCCTTCACTTCTCCGACGTATTTAACCTCCCTTTTCAATTCAGGGGGTGCTCTCGTATTGATGTTAAAAAGATACCACGCAAGCTCCAAATCAAAACTTCACGCGTAGAGAACCTGCACGGCCCTCTTGACCGGTTGCACAAGCCCAGTGGCGCTGTCTCCCTCGGCCCTACAGAAAAAGGGGTGGAGGAGAGACTACGCAACATGGAGCAGCACCTGAATTTGGCTGAAGCCCGTACAGGTCCCTTCCCCACCTGTGCGTGCGTGCGTGGGTTGTGTGGTGTTGACACACGTCGCCAGGAACGCGAGACGTCTACGAACGGCTCAAGGCATGCGAGGACCGAATACTGGAATTGGAGAAGGTGGCCCCTTGCCGTGACTTCCTACACTTTGAAAGGTTGAAGAAGAAGCTGAAGGAGCAAGGCGTGACAGACACGGATGAAGTGGAAGACGCCTACATAGCGGCCAAAAAGGTGCCCCCCCCTATTTCCACAGCAATCAATTTGATTTGTCGCCCTAACCTCAACTTACCGTACAGCTCGAGCAGGAGGAAAAGACGAAGGACAAACTGACGTGGTCTGGTGACAAAAAGCGGAAGGAGGACGAAGAGAGAAAGCGCAGGAAGGAGAAAGGAGAGGCCAAGCGACGAAAACGTACAGCAGACTAGCAAGGAGCAATGGTGAAGAAGAACCTGATGATGTCATTGGCAAAGATTTCTGCGCAATGACAATAATGGCGGTGTTAGGGGACGAGCAGAAGGAAGAAAAGAAAGAAGCAAGAAAAAAAAGAAAGAGCCGGAGTTTTGACTTCATTGTTTTCCAGGAAAAGAAACGAGCGGAGTTTGGACTTGGTTTTTTTGGCGGTTGCTCGGCCACGCGTGCGGAGTTTTGACTTAGAAATTTACTGTGATCAACGCCACACCAGAATGATCACTCTTTTTCTCGCTTGCTCTGTAAGCTCGTGACCTCGCGTTTCGTTCAAAATGCGTCACATAGTATGGGCTTCCAGATGTGATAAGACTCAGCCCTCCAGGATGCCTCATTGGGCCGCTAGGGCCTCGACGTTGCTTTGTCATGATGATGAGTTTTCTCGCTTCCCTGGAAAGCTCCTGGCCTCGCGTTTCGTTCAAAATGCGTCACAGAGAACAGGCTTCAAAGTGTGATAGAGTCAGCCCAGTAGGATGCCTCAGTGGCCATTCGACCTCGGTGTTTTTTTAGTAAGATCTTTAGTTTACTCGCTTGCCCCCTAAGCTCTTGACCACGTGAGAATGAGCTTGTCGTGCTCAGCACAGCAAGGGCATCAAGATGCGGTAGGATTCGTCACACCCGCACCCCCCCGCCCCGTACAGCTGGCGACGACTCGCCGTGATGCATAGTTTTTGGAGTTTAAGTGGTTGCACCACTGTTGGGGATGCAACCGATACGAGTAAAACTAGTTGCACAAGTAACACGAGTAACTCTAGTGGCTCACTCTAAGGGGATGCAACGAAAACGATGCCACACCTGTGGCAACACTGATTTAGACGCGATTTTTTACTCGTTTAACTCGTTATTTACTCGTTTTACTCGTTATTTACGCCTTTTTACTCGTTCCACGCGTTCTCTACACGTTTCACGCGTTTGCTACTCGTTTCACACATTCTCCACTCGTTTCACGAGTGGCCCACACTCGTTAAACGAGTTAAACGCGTTTAACGAGTGTTACGCGTTTTCGTTGCATCCCCTAAGAACCAACACACATGAGATTCGTTGATGGATGGAGGAAAACTCACCAGCCTTCAAAGCTCCCAGGGTCTAGGAGTGGTGCCAATCGCTTTGCCAGGCGATGCGCCTCTGTGGGAAAGCAGTGACAATAATGGTGTGACAAGCCAGTGTGGATCTCGCTTTTGGTCTTCCTTGTAAGTAGTAACACGAGTACAACTAGTGTTACTCGTTTTCGTTGCATCCCCGTTACATCCCCTCCTCTCCAAACTATGCACGAAGTCTGTGTGCATTCCAGACACAGTCTGTGTGGAACTCGCTTGCAGCGTGATGGACGAGGCCTGAAAACGAGCCAGGTGCATTCTTGCACCAAGGGCATTGTTTGACGGTTGGTTTGGTCGAAATCGATTCTAATCTCCTGAGATCGCTGGCTGCGACACCAGGGGTAACTGCATGGTCTGAGACATCTCCTGCCTCATCTTCAAAGAGGTTGGGAGAGAGTAGCCACTGCGGACAACCGTGGACATCGCGGACGAACTGACACCAAGTAAAGGGCGAGTTGGGGTCAAGCGGGGCATGATGCTGCACCAACCACGCATTAGTGACTCGCCCCGCAACGCAACCCAATGCAACGTACGTACCCAGCAATATTTGAAGCCGGCAAGTGCCTTGCTTTTGCACGGTCTCTTCTTCACAACGGCAACGCACAGTCCTCCATCGCTCTCGCCAGCAAAGGCGTCGTCCCTTGGGCCTAGCCATTTGCTTGTAGTGAGCGCATGTGTCGTCGGCAAGAGAGAAGAGCTGCACCTACTGGGAAGTCGGTCTCTCTTTAGTCCTCTCTTGGCCTTCTTGGCTGGTGGCTCGGACTCGGACGACTGCTCGCTGTCGCTCCCGTCGTCGCTCATTTCGATTCCTTCGTCATGGTCCTCCTCCTCCTCCTCTCCACTTGAGTTCGTGTCTGTTCCTGAGTCCGAGGCTTGCCAACCTTCGTACTGCAGTAAACGTCCGAGAACAAAGCTGTGGGTAATCGAGATCAGCTGTGAGAAAGTTGTTCCCGCCAACCGATTGCCCAATGAGCTGTCCTTTACCTTTTCTCCTTTTCCACCCTGGCAATAAGCCTGCGTGCGCGCAAGAGCTTGGAGGAGAGTCGGGCGTTTTCCTACCATCCCCACCAAATTAATGAAATGATGGCGCGATGGTAAAGCCAAAACGAGTAACGTTTACCTCCTCCAGTTGCGCACACCGGTGTTGTAACGCGTCTGCACGCCCCTCATCTGAGGTCGAGACGGGTCAACGAGAGTCTCCTCCCCAGGGAAAATGCCAGTACGTACCTGGCGCTGTGGCCATTATCGATTGCGCTGCTTCTTCTGGATCTTTTTTTTTTTGTTGGCAGGGCAAAGTACTTTTCCTTTTCCGTTTTTTGGGTATTTATGTCGACAGGCCGGGTGCGGGAAGGAAATTGAGGCTTCGCCAGCGTGCGGAGACATCGACGGCAGGGGGCAGCGGCTGGTGGGAGGTACCGTCACCACCACCGCCGCCGGTGGTGCTGCCGCGCCCGCGATGGAGCACGCAGTAGTAGAGCAGGGCGTTGTAGGAGCTGCTTCCCTCCCCTGAGGAATCATCATCGGCTGGGGTGCTTTCGGCTGCGGCAGCGGGAGGGGCAAGAGGGAGAACTCCCAGATCAGGTCGAGGGTGGTGTGTAGCTGGAGGCGAGGCCGAAGGCTCCTCCTGCTGCTGGTGCTGCTGGTGGCGAGAGGGACCCACGCTGGCTGTGTGTGAAGGGGAGGAGGCGGGCAGCCACAAGGAGGAGGAGGAGGAGGGAGCAGCAGATGAAAGCAGAGTTGGCGATAGCGGGCCGGGCGAAGAGAAGACGCGCGCGGGCTTGAGGGGGCCTGGACCCTTCTTAGGCACGACCATGACCGGGGCCGGCTGGCGCAGCTTCTGTCGGTCCGATTCGAGCTGTCGCTCCTCCGAGTCTGCAGAGGAAGCAAGGCAAAGAAAAAGCAAGAAGAAGAAGAAGAACAACAACAAACAGGCTCAGTAAGGAAGGACGCCTTCGAGGTGAGGCGGGTTTGCTTTCCCGGGGGAGACGGGGGGATTGGGGGGGTGGGTGGGGGGTGGGTACCTTCGCCGTCAGTTTCGTTCTCGAGGAGGAGGTCGTGGTCGCGATCGTCAAAGGAGCGGGGAGACATGCGAGGGTTGAGGAGCTGCCCCAGGAGGGCCTCCACGCGCTCGGCGTCGGTACAGAAGTCGCGCAGGTACTGGAGCATCTTCATCCCCTTGCTCAGTTTATGGCGCGCACCAGGCAGCGTGTTCAACGAGCTGCAGCCGCCGCCGCCGCCGCCGAGCCCAACCGGTCATGAGTTCTCCCGGAGCACGTGTGCGCTCACTTGGCACTGGCAGTGGAGCGGGGAGTGAGTGGCGGTGGTGGTGGTAGTGCGTACCAAAGAAAGCCCTCACAGGTGATCTGGGCGAAGAGCATGCCCGTTTTGTGGATGTAGTACTGATCGCCGGAGGCTTTGTCGAGCAGGAAATCACAGAGGGCGAGGATCTCCTGTTGCAGGATGACCATCGTTCCCAGGTCGCGCACGGAGCAGGCCAGCGGGATCTCAAAGGCTCCCATGAACCCGTTCGTCTTCTTCTCGTCCCCCCCCCGCCCCGCCCCCATCTCCTCCGGTGAAAAACGGCAGACAGGGAAGGGACACACGGGGGCAGGAGGGGGGTGAGGGTAGGGGGTGCACCTTGCTTCGGTCCATCAGGTAGACAGGGATGGGGATCCATCGGAGTCCCAGGTTCTTGGCTTTCCGCTCGAGCATGGACAAAAAGTCGTCCACCACGCACCCCGTGCAGACCAGCCACTGGAACTCCACGTGGAACCACTCGTACGGATTATAGACTCCGTCATACACCATGTACTACACGCTCCACCGCACACGCACACGCACACGCACAACACACACGTGCTGGACCTGTCAGAGGAGAAGCTGGACGGCGAGCAGCAGCAGCAGCAGCGGCAGGGTGGGAGGATGTGGTCAGAAGGGGAGGAGCCATGTGCACGGCCACGCACCAGCCATTCGTAGCGGTCGGTCTTGGTGGGCGGAATTTCGATTTTGAGGGTGTGGGTGGGAGGCTTCTGCTCGGCCTTGCCCTGCTGCGGAGAAGGCGACGCACTGCCGGCGCCAAGCACCACCGGCGGGGCCAGAGAGGCGGCAGTGCCAGCTGCGACTGCATCAAGCGTATTCGACCGCGACGCCACTGGAGTGGCCGGTGGCGTGATCGTACCTGATGATGTGTGCATGCGGCGCAGGATCAGTCAGCACAACACACACACACACACACACACAGCGAGGTCGGCGGCGGAGGGGCGGGGAGGAGTACCGCCTGGAGGTGGAGCAGAGCCGATATATTCGGCCAACTGTTTCTTGAGCAGGGAGGCCGACCGCTGCTGCTGGCCTGGGTTGGGGGAGGGGTCCTTGAGCGGAGAATCGGGTTTTCCGCTTGCCGGTAGAGTGGCTGTCGGCGAATCCTCCTGTAGAGGCACACACAGACACACACGCACACACACGCACGCACGCACGCACGCACGCACGCACGCACAGGGAGAGCAGAGGGAGGAGAGGGAAAGATGATGTGGGTGGGCGGGCGGGGGCAAGGAGAGACCAAGGGATGATGCGTACGTGGAGGCGGTAGTAGTAGTTGCCATCCTTGAATTGAGCCTTGCCGGCCACGTGCTCGACGAAGCCAAGCTCCAGTATTCGCTGGCCTAGCTCCTCTGCGGCGCGTCGATTTTCGATGTCTACATTCTTCAGAAACCATTCCACACAATCGGAGCCTGGCATACAAAAGGCCGACACCGGTCAGCACCCACGGCCGCTGCCGACTACCTTTCTCCCCCCCACCGCTGCCGCTCCTGGTGGTGGCGGGTGGCGGGTGGCGGGGGCAGAGAGAGTAGGGTGTGCGCACCAACAAAGCAGCTCTTGTAGTTGCGAAATCGCCACCTGCGGTCGCGGATCAACGGCGTGAGGCCACTGATGGGATGGCGCATCGCGCCCAAGATTCTGTCCACCTACATGCCCCCGAGAGCCCCAGCACACACACACACCCCAGTTGTCGACATATGCTGGTGGTGAAGGCGGACCGACAAGTGTAGGTCGAAAGTACCTCGTCGGGTTTCATGCGTGCTGGTCGCTCCTTATTCTCGCTGTCATCCACCATAGCGAACTTGGAGAGCTGTGTGTGTGTGTGTATGTGTGTGTGTGCCTGGCGTTGGTCGTGCAACGTGGATGGCATGAGTGGGGGAGCGCGCGTACGATTTGGACGTTCAGCTTACTGTCTTCTTTCGCCGCCAGGGCCTTGGCAAAGGCAAGGAAGCTGCGGACGGCGCGCTCCTCCACGTCGGCGGTTTGGACGGGCGCAAGAACATACTTGACCGTAGAGTACTTGAGGGTGTCGTACATGTCGTCCGAATATCCGCATATGAGCTGATTTGGCGGTCGCGTGGCGTAGTGATCGCGGTCGTGTGGCCGCGAGGATTGATGACCGCATATTTGGAAAGGGGGGGGGTGAACAAAGGTGCGTGAGCAGAAGGAAAAGGGGCGGCAGGGCGTGCGACCCATTCTCTGCTTTGCGCACCTGATCGAGGTAGTTCCAGGAGTACTGGGCCGAAGCTTTGTGGTTGAAGGAGACCCTCATCCCCGCCCATCGCTCTTCGCCCAGACCCATGAGTTGATAGCTGTACACTATTCCTGCTCCTCCTGTTCTGTCGAAGGTCAAGCGGGACGAGCGCCCAATCGGCATTTGGTATGTCATTGCAACACACGACACACACGACAGGCGAAGATGAATCGAGAGGAGAGAGCGAGAACCACCGCGAGCGAGCGAGCAGGGCGTGCAGGGCGTGCAGGGAGGGACAAAGTCACCTGATGCGGCGGTCGTCCTTTTTGTGGTAGCGCTTCACCCGGATATTCTGGCCCTCCTTGGCGAACTCATGGTAGTCGTTGCCCATGGAGACCGTGTAGGAGCTCTTGTCCGACGACGACGACGACGACACCGCACCTGGCTTTTCCTTGCAAGGCGGGGCGCGCGGAGGAATGCCACGTATCGAGAGGGGGCGGCAGGAAAGAGTCGGTCAAGTCGCACGACACACACACACACACACAAGCAACACTCCACTGGATGGACGGTGGCGAGATTCTGTCATAGCGCTAGTTGGCGGCATGTGGGCAGAGGGCGAGAAGAGGGTACCTTGGGGTGGGGCTTTTGGGGCTTGAGGTCCTTGCGGGGCTTGGGGGGCACGACGAGCTGGTAGCCCTGCACGAGTCGCTGGGAGACAAGCTCGCGGAGCAGCTCTTCGGTGCGGGAGCGGTAGGGACCAGCGTCGTCGGCGTTGAGGGTGTGGTTGCCTTCGGCAAAGCGCGTGTTGAGCTCGGACGGGGTCGGCTTGTAGTCGGTCGTGATGGGCAACGAGGCGGGCTCGCACAGGGACTTCCAATTGGGCGCGTAGGTGTACTCCTTGTGCCCGACCGTGCGGTAGATCGACGTATGGAACAGATGCGACCAACGCCTCTTGTTGCTGCTGTAGCCCTCCGGATCGGACTCGAGCCCGCCTGGACCCTCGGCCACCAGCGGTTGAAACGGATTCAGGCACGCCTGACCGACCGAGATGGGACCCCCACCCACCCACCCACCCGACGCAGCCGCAAACATCAGCCGAGCGATACCAGCCAGCCAGCCAGCCAGCCAGCCAGCCAGCCGAGGGGTGTACGCGTACATTGGTTTTCTTGAACTTGGCCTTGAGCGAAGCCGAAGGAGGAACATGCTGGGCCGGCGGGGCCTGGGATACCTTGAGGGAGGCCGCGGCAGCGGCGGCGTTGGAGTGAGGCGGCAGCTGCGCCGAGGATTGGGGTGCCGCCGTGGCCAAAGAGCTGCCTGTCCAAGCCAAAGTCGAAGGTGGAGCTATCGCTACGCTCGCGCGACGGACGGATAAGGCCGAGCCTGGCGAAGGCCTGTGAAGAGTTGGCGCGCCAAGACCCGACCCACCGGGCCCCGGTGTGAGCAACAAACAAAACCCGCGTAGAGCGCAAGGAACATTTGGGACTCGAGGAGAGGGAGACGTCGGCCCCGCGTACCCGGTAGAAGGAGCAGCCGTTGTGCCGATCGCGGTCATGGTGGCCGACGTGGCCGACGTGATAGCGATTGCCGCCGTCACACCTACGACCACAACACCACGTGTGTGAGGGGAAAAAAAAAGGACCCCCCCAAAAAAACATGCACGAGGCAGGCGGGTAAGTCTGAGGTCGGTGGCGGTGCCGCTTCTGCCGGTACCAGTACTGGTGCTGCTGCTGCTGCTGGTGGTGGTGGTGGTGGTAGTAGTGCTGGCGCTGGTTGTAGCGGAGCGTGGGTGGGGCGTGGTCTTGACGGAGGACTGGGACTGGCTCTGATCTCGCGCGCCTCTATTCGGCGGGTCCTTGCTGCTGCTGCTGGTGGTGGTGGCGCCGGCGTGGGTGTTGTTGCCATCCTCGTGGTTGCCGTGTGGGTGAGCATAGGGCAGCCGCACGGGTTTCATCGCTGTGTCGGAGCCGGAGGAGAGGAAGGGGTCCGTCCCAGGCGTGGTGGACGGATACGATTCGGGCAACTCCGCAAGGTGAGTCTGGTGCGTGAAACCCGCGTGGAAGACGGCAGCAGCCAGGTCAGCACGCACGCACACGCACACGCATGACACGCACGCCACAAACACATCACTCACGCCCAACACAATCACGCCACACCGACAAAAAGCAGTGTTCCGACGCAGGGGGGAGGAGGAGGAGGAGGCGCGGTGGGGAGGGAGGCGCGGTACGGGGGGATGGAGCGGGCGATGAAGCTTGGTGTGTTGGTGGTGGTGGTGGTGGTTGGTGTTGGGGTGGTGCTGCTTACGGGGGCCAAAGGGGCCGATGGCGTCGCGGCCAAGAGAGTGCTTGCCGGGGAAGGAGGAGAGAGCGGGCGAGGCGTCTATGGAGAACACGGAGCTGTCGTACGAGTCGAAATAGGCGTCGTCCAGCCTCGGGTCCTCTCTCCGCTCCTTTCGCGCTTCCTCCGGACCACACACGGCGGCCCCCGACTTGACGGTCACGACGACGTCCGCCCTCCCGCACCGAAGTTCATCCAGCACTGTGGTGGCGGTGTGCGCATGCCCGCCCCGACCGGACACCCGTTAGGTCACAAGCGATACCCGGAGGCGGCGGCGGCGGCGGCGCGTACCATTGGTGGAGTAGTGGTACTGGAGTTGGGGCATGCGGCATCGTGCCTCCCATGCAGCCGGCGCAGAGGACGCGCGCGGGTTGAAAAAGCTGATGTAGATCCAATGCGGGGTGTTGAAGCCCAGCTTGCCCACCCCGCCAGCAGAGGGACCCTCGTCCCTGGACAGCGCGAGGGCGTCTTGAGAGCCACCGCCACCACCGCCACCAACACCAGTCGCGGAAGAGGCGCGCCTGAGAGGAGGCCTGCACTCGAACAGCGGCACCTGCAGCAGCAGCAGCAGCATCGCCGCCATCGTCATCGGTGGCCACCGGGGCAGGCGATTGGGGATGGGGATGGGGATGGGGACGGGGACGGGGATGGGGAGTGTGAGCGGACCGTACGCAGGCGCCACCGCCAACAAAGACAGTCCAGAGGGGTGAGTGGGTGGATTGGGGGGGGGGCGTGCCATGTGGAGGGGCGGCTTGGAAAGGCAGATGAGGTCACAGCCGATGCCGTGGTCGATGATCTTCTGCTTGGTCATCTGCATCATCTTGGCACACACCTCAAAGTGACCCGAACCGCCGGAGATGGCCACGATTCCCTGGCCCGTTTGCTTGAGGTCTCGATCAATGAAGTCCTGCACACCGCGGCCCGGGCGGTAAGCCTCGCGCCATTCGTTCATTCAGGAGGAGGAGGAGGAGAAGGAGAAAAATGGAGAGAGAGAGAGAGAGGACGCGAGGTAGGCGCGTGGTCATGTGGCGATGGGATGTTTGGGGGGGGGGGTATGGCCCTTGGGAGGCAGGCACGCGTACCTTGTCCAGGTCGAGAAGGGCGAGGTTGATGGCTTCGAGCAGGTTTCCCTTCCTCGCCGTGCTGTTGTAGCAGGGCTGGGCACCGTCAGCGTGAGGGTCCCAGCGGAGGCTGCGCGGGTACTGGATGAACTCCCGCTTGAGCTGCAGGATGACCGATTCCCAGTCCGACTTCTTTTCGTCCAGCAGCAGCACCTGCGGCGGCGGCGGCCCAGAGGAGAAGTTGAAGTTACAAGGAGGAGAGACGGGACGGAATGGGATGGGGAAGGAGGAGGAGGCGGAGGAGGCGGAGGAGGCGGAAGAGGGGCGGAGGAGTCCCAATCAGTCAATCAGCATCTCCATCGCCGTCCAGGGGAGCAGGAGCAGGAGGGGAAGGAAGCTCCTCCCATGTGGCGCCACGGCGGGCGGCGGGAGTGATGGTACCTTGTAGAAGTCGCGGTACTGAAGCCCGTCAGGGTCCGTCTGCAGCTCTCCGAGGTTACCCTCGAGCTTGGCGTCCCTGGTGGTGCGTGGTGGTGCGTGGTGGTGGTGCGTGGTGGTGGTGCGTGGTGGTGGTGCGTGGTGGTGCCGCAGATTGGAGGGAAGGTGGGGGATGAGCGTGAGGACCCCC
Source organism: Acanthamoeba castellanii str. Neff (assembly GCF_000313135.1). Classification (NCBI taxonomy): domain Eukaryota; phylum Discosea; order Longamoebia; family Acanthamoebidae; genus Acanthamoeba; species Acanthamoeba castellanii. The sequence continues at coordinate 784,288 of NW_004457654.1, read as the reverse complement.
CCCGCACGGAGAGAGGGATCGCGTGGCAGAGAGTGGGCCGGGTGGCGGGCGGGCGGGCGGGCGGGTAGATTAAAGGGGGGAGGGGGGAGGGTGTGGCGGTGTGCGTACTCGGCGAGGTAGAGGCGAGAGAAGAGGACGAGACAGAGGGTGTGGTTGGCCGACGAGGCCTTCCACTTGGAGAACATGGAGCGCAGGAAGAGGTTCACCTTCTCGAAGTAGAGCTCCCCGTCCTCGGCAAAGTCCCACATCTCCGAACTCATTTGGATGAGGAGGTAGAACTTGGCCGAGCGCGAGCGGAACACGAACTTGGTGTCGCGCGTCACGAACCCGCTCCGCACCGGCTTGCCCTTCCTCAACAGCTCCGAAACGGTCGCCTGATACGTACGCACGGCAGACCGCACGGTGTGTGTGTGTGTGTGTGTGAACGTCGAGTTAGGCACGTAAGAGAAGCGGCCGAGTCGCCACATTCGCTACAGCGAGAAAGAGGAGCCGCACCCGAATGCAGGAGAAGGAGATGGGCTTTTGGATGTAGATGGGCGAGCCTATCAACGAGAGCTGCAGACGCCACATGTCCGAGCGACCCACGTACTGATCCCTGAACACCACCTCCACAAAGTCCACCTGGCACGCACCACCGCCACCGCCACGGCCACGGGCACCTCGAGCATATCAGCGGTGTGACGACACGACACGACCAACGACACGACACCCAACCGAACGAGAGACCGGAGGAAGGAGTGGGAGAGTGCAAGGGTGGTGCGGAGCGAGGCTGCAGCATGGGGCGAGCTGGGTGGGAGAGCAAGTAGCACCTGCGGTGCTGTCTCTGGCGTGAGGACCTCGGCGGCGATGGCTTGCCGTTGTACAAAGCCAAACAGGTCGGCGATCTTGTTGCTGAGGCTGATCTGCAGGGTGTTCATGTAGTTCAGGTTACCTGCGAACCCGCTTCCTGCACGCGCGCGCGCGCCAACGTTGGTCCGGCGGAGATGAGGAGGAGGAGGATTGGGGGGGAGGGGGGAGGAGCGAGTAGAGGGAGAAAGAGGGAAGGAGAGGAGGGTTAGCTTATGTTGCAGGCGTTGCCGCCCCCAAGGGGCCTGGGCGCGTGTGTCGATGCCGCGTGGCCTGTGCTGTGTGTGCGTGTCGCACCTTTTGCTGGAGCAACGGAGGGGGCTGAAGGCGGCGGGCCGTGAAGTCGACTGACGGCGAGAAGAAGGGCACCTCTCTCTTGCTCCCGCCGCCTTCGCCTACGAGCGCTGATGAGCGGAGGTGGGGGGCTGGGGGAGAGGACTGCGCCGCCACCGTTACTCCCCGCCGTAGCTGCTGCGGATGACGACGAAGTAGCGGACGAAAGAGCGGGATCCCACATGAAAAGCAGGTCCCCCGCCCTGATGCTGGGGAAGACCTCGGGACTCACCACCAGCTCGTCGGCGCTCATCTTCCCGTGTGCATCGTGGCACCACAATGTATAGGTATGTGTTGTGGTGGACTGGCCAGCCAGACTTGGCGTGCCAGCACCTGCTGCCGCTGCCATGTGCGACATCCACGCCCACTGGCTTTCTGTGGACCTGCTATTTCTTCCGCAATTTCCCTGTTTCTTCTTGTTATGATTTCCGTGACGGCCAGGGCAGGAAAGCAAAATTTGAATAACCCCGCTTTTGTTTCGTACCCCACAAAGAGCTGGCAATCGCATCTCACGCCGCCATCTTCTAGCGACGACCCTACATCCACATGGCCAAGGTTTTTAATTCAACATTCCTGGTGGCTGACGGCCCACGAGGTGCACGTCCGTCCCACCTGCTGGTCTTGATTGGTGGCGGGTTCCCCTTGCGTGCACACGCCCACACCATGCACACACACACACACACGTAGAGAGAAGAAAGAAGAGAGAGAAGAAGAGATTGCAGCGGCTGCTGCGTTAGAGTAACTGAACGAAACATGCCTGCGCGCGCGCAGAAGCACGCCACCAGCGCGATTCGCTTGCGTCGCGCCAGCGCACGGGTTTGCCAGGCTCTCGGCGCCACCGGCGCTACCTCAACCGTACGCGCTGCCCCCAATCCCGTGTGTGCCTTTTACACGCGTGTTGGCTGAGACTGGAGTTGCATCACGCCCGCCCGCCCGCCCGCCACTAAGTCGCCTTCTTGACCGCCAACTCGAGCGACGACGACGCCACCACCGAGCTCGAGCTCGAGGAGCGCACTTCTCCCCTCCACCAGCTCCTCACGGCCGAAAATCGCTCCGCTTGGGAGGTGCGTGGGCTGCCACTCCTGACGACTCGCTATCCACCACCCCACCCACCACCACTGACCCGTTGGACCGTCCTTTCGGCTCGGGGGGGGGGGATGGAGCGCAGCCCTTCCGCAGCACCACAGAGGAGCAGGAGCGCCGGCTGCTGTTGCGAATCGCACCCGGACCAAGCCCTAGGGGCCAACGCGCACACTGCGGTACTCCCCCCCCCTCCCCCAATTGTCATCATCGTCGTCATCGCCATCGTCATCATGCTTTTTCTCGCTCTCCTCTCGATTTCCTTCCTGTCTTCTCACGCACCGCACCGCATCGCACCGCACGGGTACAGGCGCGGCGCCGGGGGAACCCTTGGCCGAAGCGTGGTCCGCCTTTATCCAACTGAGCTCGCCCACGCGGCAGCTATTGAGGGAGGCCCTCCTCAACTACAACTACGAGCTCATATGCCGACTTGAGGCGGCCTTCTTCGACCGCTTCATGCCCGGATGTCATGTACGTACGACGCGTGAGAGCGGGCGGAGGGGAACCTCCTCCTCGCATGTGTGCCACATGCGCTTGCTCATGCCGTGCGTGTCGTTGTGAGGGGGGGGGGGCAAAAGATGGCGACCAACCCGAACTTGGCCGGGTCGGGCATGGAGGTGGTCGGGTACTGCAGTTTTCTGTCGGCCTCGTGCTTGCCCGCTTCTGCCCGCCCCAAGCTCGGCGATGAGTACTTGGTCGTTCTCCTGCACAACTCCCGAGGTACCTACGCCGATCACCATGCCCGAGGCTTCCTCCCGCCTGGCCCTTGCCCTCTTGCCCTCTCCTTCCTCCCCCTCCTCCTCCTTCTCTCCTTCTGTCCTCCTCTCACTCGCGTCGCCCTCTGCGCGTGCGCATGCCACACACGCAGACAGGAAGATCTGCCACGGTGTCTCCAAGTACTACTCTCTGTTGAGCTGGAGCGAAACGACCAACCGAGGGCAGCGCGTCACGATCGTGGTGAAGCCCAAGGCACACGCCCCCCCCCACCACCAATCCCCTCCTTAGACAGCATTCACGACTCCCCGCCCATCGGGCTGAGTGGCTCAACCCGTGTCCGCGTGTGGCTGGTGGT
>NW_004457654.1:758729-780936 GCF_000313135.1 Acanthamoeba castellanii str. Neff | reverse complement strand
CGTGTGCCCGGGGTTACGCTGTCCCACTACCTCGCCCGCACTCGTGGGCGCACCGACGACGGCGGACCCCGGTAAGAGAAGAAGTGGCAACAACAACAACAACCACCACCACTTCGCTCCCCTACCCCCCCCCGCCGCCAACGTGCGTGATCACGGCTGTGGTCTGCTTCTGTTCATCGTCCGAGAAATGGAAAAAAAACAAGCCGTGCATACAGCGGTGTAAAGGTTTGGTGGCCGATCGGGTGATCACGCGAGGCGAAGAGAGAGACACGACACGCTTCCCACCCGCGTGGTCCCAACAACAAACAGGGAGGGCAGTAGGAGAATACGGAAAGCTCCGTTTGGGGGGGTGGGGGTAGTCGACTAACCGCGGAAGGCCTCCTCGCCCAGCCATTTGGCGGGACGCCTCCGGAACCGCGACTGGCGCACGAGTTCTCCGGAGTGGGCGCCTTGGGCTCGGCGCAGTTGTTGTTGTTTCGCGGCCTCCACCCACAACAGCAGCAGCAGCAGCAGAAGAGGTGTAGCGCCCCTGCCCCGACTTTGCCGCGCGGATATCATCCCACCACCACCGCCGTAAAGAAGACAAAGATGGAGATCAAGCAGCAGCAACTGGCGGGACCGCAGTTTGCGAGTGTGGGCGAATTCGTCCAGTGGAGCGGAGGCGACCGCGTGATCGAGCGGGTGTTGGTGGCCAACAACGGAATCGCGGCGGTCAAGGCCATCCGTTCGATTCGCAAATGGGCCTTCGAGGTCTTTGGGAATGAACGGACGGTGCAGTTTGTGGCCATGGCCACCCCCGACGACCTCAAGGCCGGCGCCGAGTACATCCGCCTCGCCGACTCCTTCGAGGAGGTGCCCGGCGGATCCAATGCCAACAACTACGCCAACGTGCCCCTCATCGTCGACCTCGCCCTCCGCACGGGCGCACACGCCGTCTGGGCCGGCTGGGGACATGCCTCCGAGAACCCCCGCCTCCCCACCTCCCTCGCCGCCGTCGGCATCGCCTTCCTCGGGCCCCCGGCCTCCTCCATGCGCGACCTCGGCGACAAAATCTGCTCCACCATCCTCGCACAGTCCGCCCGCGTATCCGTCGTGCCCTGGAGCGGGTACACCCCACCCCGCACTCTCTGCATCTCTCACCCCCCCCCTCTCCCGAATACCTCGCGTGTTGTCCTTCTTCTGGACTTGTGTGTGGTGGCCACCACGCCCCGGCGTACACGCGCCGCGCTTACAAGGCCGATGTGGCGTGAAACCCACCCAAGCCTCTTTTTTTTTGTTTTTGTTTTGTTTTTTACATGACCACACCTCCTTGTTGCTTTATTGTGCCCTTCTTTCTATTTTATCAACTACTTGCTGACGCACGCCCGCACGCACAGAGACGGCGTGGAGGTGCAGTATGGCGAGACGGGAATCACCGACGAGCAGCGGAGCAAGGCACAGGTCAAGTCGGCCGAGCAGGCACGCGAGGTGCTGCGGCGCATCGGGTACCCGGCCATGATCAAGGCCTCCGAGGGCGGGGGCGGCAAGGGCATCCGCAAAGTCACCAAGGAGGACGAGGTCGAGGCCGCCTTCCGCCAGGTAACCACCCCAACCCTCCCTACGCCGTGCCCCCCTGCCAGCATTCAGCATTCAGCAGCAGCAGCAGCAGCAGCAGCACACTTGGACCATCTCCCTCCCACGGACTCAGGTCGCTTGCCCAACGCGTGCGTGCAGGTGGTATCGGAAATCCGCGGGGCTTCAGTGTTCGTGATGCGACTGGTGCCGAGTGCCTACCACTTGGAGGTGCAGGTGCTGGCCGACCAGTACGGCGACGCCATCGCCCTCCACAGCCGCGACTGTTCCGTGCAGCGCCGACACCAGAAGATCATCGAGGAGGTGACCTCCCACACACTGACCTCTTGGGCTCGGACTGTGGTGGCCGCTGCTGCTGCTGGCTGGTGGTGGTCATCGTGAGCCATTACCAATGCTGCCGCTGGCGGCTGTGTGCCGTGTGCGTGTGTGTGTGTTGTGTCAGGGGCCGGTCGTTGTGGCGGACGCCGAGGTGCTGCGGGAGATGGAGCGTGGCGCCGTGCGCCTGGCCCGCGAGGTCCGGTACTCGGGCGTGGGCACCGTGGAGTACTTGTACGCCGACGGCCAATACTACTTCCTAGAGCTCAACCCGCGTCTCCAAGTCGAGCATCCCGTGACCGAACAGATCACTCAGGTGCGCACCATCTGCTCCCCCCCACGCGCGAGGTCTCACGTGGACTGAGCGTATGCGTGTCATGCGTGTCGTGTTGGGTCGCGTTGCGCAGGTGAACCTGCCGGCGTGCCAGCTGCAAGTCGCCATGGGCGTTCCTCTTCACCGAATCGCGGAGATCCGACGCTTTTACGGTCAGGACCCCCAGGGCCAAACGGCAATCGATCTCTACAACACCGCACCGCGGCCTGCTCACGGACACGTCATCGCCTGCCGCATCACCGCTGAGAACCCAGACCAGGTACTTACACCCGCTCGCGCTCCCCACTGACGCCTCTTTCTTCTTCTCTCCTCCTCCTCTTCTTCTCTCCCTCCGGACTAGGCGCGTGCCTGATTTGGCCGGTGGGGGGGGGGGGTGGTGGCGGCGGCGGCGGCTTGTGCTCGTGGCTCGTGGTGGCATGGGGCTGCTCTGACGCTGGCTGGCTGGCTGGCTGGCTGCTGCAGGGCTTCAAACCGACGTCGGGGTCCATCCAAGGTCTCAACTTCTACTCGTCGCCACGCGTGTGGGGCTATTTCTCCGTGGACGGCACGGGCGCGCTCCACGAGGTACGCGCCTTGGCCGTGCACCTTTCTCCGTCCGAGGCCTCTTCCGCGGCGCGCCTCCGCTCTCCACTCCTACTACTTGGCTTGTTCGCTCATGCGCGGTTGCGTCTCCCCCCCCTGCGCGCTCTCGTCCGTCCCTCCCCTTTTCTCCGTATGTGCGTGCATGTGCGCGACCAGTTTGCCGACTCGCAATTCGGGCACCTGTTTGCGTGGGGCGAAACCCGCGAGGAGTCGCGCAAGAACATGCTGCTCGCCCTCAAGGAGCTCTCCGTGCGGGGCGACGTGCGCACGCCCGTCGAGGTCCTCATCCACATCCTCGCCTCCAGCGACTTCCGCAACTCTCAAGTAACGTGCCCCTCCTCCTCCTCCTCCCGTTGATCTTCATCCCCCCCCCGGTGCACGCCTTCTATGCCTCTAGAAATCCAGATCTGTAGATGTTGTACATTATACATCTAGTGGGGGAATACTAGTCGGTTGTTGTTGGCGCTGGCGTCGGCGTTGTTAACGCGGGTGCCTGGTGGTCTGCCTGACTGCAGATCCATACGGGCTGGTTGGACGAGCTCATCGCGTCGGAGTTCAAGACGGAGAAGCCCGATCTCTGGCTCGTGCTCGCGTGCGGTGCCGTCTTCCAGGCTCACGCCCACTTCCTCGTACGCCCTCCTCCCCTCCTCTCCCTCACTCGAGGATGATCCGCCTCCCCCCCACCTGCCGCCATCCCCTTACGGAGGAGGACCGCCACCGCCGCCACGGATGTGCAGGCCATGCGGGAGGAGTGCATCGAGGCGCTGCGGCGAGGCCAGGTGCCCCCGCCCGACAAGCTGGTGACGGAGGTGGTCGTGGAGCTGGTCTACAACGGCTTCAAGTACCCCCTCAAGGCCCAGCGCAGCGGACCCAGCTCCTTCCTCCTCTCTCTCCCCGGATCGCCCAACGTCATCGAGGTGCCTCCCCCCCCTTACCACCGCCCCACCACCCTTCCAACTGTCCGCCTCGCCTCACCGCCCGTTGCTCACACCCAACGTTGTTCCGTTTTAAACTCACTCCCGCCGCCGCCACCGCCAGGCCGAGGCGTACGGCTTGCGTGGCGACAGGCTGCTCATCCTGGTGGACGGCAAATCGCACACGTGCTTTGGCCGCGAGGACCCCACCGGGCTGCGCCTCACCATCGGCGCGCGCACCGTTCTCTTCGCCAAGGAGGTACTCCCCCCCACGCGGCTGAATGTCGCCCCCCCCCTCCAAACCATTACCGCGCCTCTCACCACCTCCACCTCCGCCATACGTACGCATATGTGCGTCCTCCTCCTCCTCCGTCGTCGCGTGGGTGCGTGCGGCAGTTCGATCCCTCGACGCTGGTGACCCCCACCCCGTGCAAGCTGGTGCGGTACCTGGTGGCCGACGGGGAGCACGTGGGCGCCGGACATGCCTACGCCGAGGTCGAGGTCATGAAGATGTACATGCCCCTCATCACCAAGGAGCCCGGCGTACTACACTTCCACGCCATCGAGGTGTGCCGCCTCCCCACCCCCCTCCCCAAACCCACCCGCTACCGCAGCACCTCTCTCTCTCTCTCTCTCTTGGCACTCAACGCTGGTGGCTGGTGGTTGGGGCAGGGGGCGGTGCTGGCGACGGGCGATCTCGTGGCCACGCTCGAGCTGGACGACCCGACCCGCGTGCAGCGGGCCACATTCTTCTCCGGCGAGCTGCCTGCCATGAAGCAACCTCGCACGCGCGGTTCCAAGCCGCACCAGCTCGTTCGCTTCAACCTCGCCGCCATCGGCAACGTCCTCACCGGGTACCCCCCCTCCCCCCATATGCCCTCCCCGCTCCGCCCCGCCCATCATCTTTCCTCTCCCTCCTCCCCTCCTCCTCCTCCTCCTGTGCTGCTGCTGCTGCGGGGGGGAGGCGACGCGTGACTGAGAGCTGCTGTGGTGGTGGTGGCGGCGGCTTGTGGCTGGTGGTTGGGTAGATATCAACCGCTGGCCGTGGAGCGCGTGGCCGCTGACCTGTTTGCCCACCTGCACCACCCCGCCCTCCCCGCTCTCGAGTGCTACGTGCGTTCCCCATCCATCCTCATCCATCCCCATCCCGCTGTTCTCATGCGCGCTCGCGACCGGTGGGGTGGGCGCCAAACGAATTGGTTGGTTGGTTGGTTGACGGGTGCGCTGCTCGTGTGCAGGACCTGTTGGAGACCACCGTGGTGCCCAGCGGGCGAGCCGAAGATGCCCTGCAGCATGTCCAGGCTCTCGTGGACGAGTACCAGGCCGCCGTGTCCTCTGCCCAGGTTTGGCCTCGTTGACCTGCTGCTGCTGCTGCTTCTGCTTCTGCTACACACGACACACACGACACACACGTCTCTCCCGTCTCCATGGCGGTGTGCGGCGCGGTGCAACGTCTCACTCTCAAGCGGCGCATGTCGGCTACACGGGGGGGGGGCTTGTTGTTTGCGGGTGGATGGGGGCTTTCCAGGGCGGCGACGTTCCGGCCTTCCCGTCCGCTCGGCTGCTGGCCTTGCTCGGCGCTGTGGAGCTGCCCGAGGCCGAGGCCAAGAGCTGGCTCGCCGCCACGCAGCCTCTCAAGCAGCTGGCCCTCGACTATGCCGAAGGCCTCGAGGCGCACGCCCAGCGCATCGTCGTGTCCCTCCTGCAGAACTACCTCGCCGTGGAGCAGCTCTTCCAGGTTTGTGTGTTGTGTCGTGTCGTGTGTTGTGTCGTGTGTGCCCCCCCCCCCAAACCCATATCACCCCTACACTCGCCGTGGTTCCAGCCAAGCTCACGTTTCCCCCCAATCCCCCGTTTTCTGGTGCTCGCGTCGTCCCGCAGGGCCGCCACGTGCCGACAGTGCTGCAGGAGCTGCGCGAGAAGCACAAGACCGACCTGGGCCGCGTCGTCGACATCGCTCTGTGCTACACGCGCAATCTGCAGTGTGCCCACGGGGTGGTGGCCCTCCTGGAGCAGGTGGAGGCCCGCCACTGGGCCATTATCGATCGCTACCTCCCCACCCTCCAGGAGCTCGCCGCCCTCGTCGGATCCAAAGGCAACCCACCCACCCACCCCCGCGGGGGCCGATCTAATTCGGTCCACTCGCCCCGCCTGCTCGCTTCAACGCTTACCTTGTTCCACCCCTCCTCCCACCCACCCACCCACCCATCCAAATCTACCACCACAATGGATGCAAATGGCGCACGCACGCACCACCAGGTGCCGCCGTGGTGTCGCTCAAGTGTCGCCAGCTGCTCATGCGGCAGTCCCTCCCCTCGTTTGAACAGCGCCAGGCACGACCCTCCCCCCCCGCCTCCTCCTCCTCCTCCTCCTGCTGCTGCTGCTGCCTTCTCGCCTCCTCTTTCCCGCGCAGCCTGATGTAGAGCTGGCGGGCGGGCGGGCGGGCGGGCTGGCGGGTTGGTTGGTTGGTGGCTGATCAACGTCGTCGGCCGTGTATATTTGTTTGTTGGTGAACACGCGGGCAGAAAGCCATTGAGGACTACTTGCGGCGCACCGCCACCATCACCGACGAGCAGGAGCGCCTGCGCCACATCTCCACCCTCGCCGACGAGTCGGCCTCCGTCTTCGATCTGCTCATGGGGCTCCTCACCCACCAGGTGACCACCCCGCCCCCGTGTGCCCCTTTGGTCGTGTGTGCCGTGTGGTCGTGGTGGTGGTGTGTCGTCTGATGTGTGTGTGTGTGTGTGTCATTGTGTCATCGTGTTCCATCCAGGATGCGGAGCTGAGGCGGCTGGGGCTGGAGGTGTACGTGCGGCGTACGTACCGCTCGTACGCCATCAAGAGCCTGGAGGTGCTGGAGCGGCCGCGGCCGACCGACGGAGAGGGCTTCCTGTTCGGCGAGTTCCAGTTCGCGCAGGCCGACGTCCACGCGTCGTCAGCGGGTCCCGCGGCCCTGGCGCCGGCGCCCGGACCCCACACCATGGCGCGCCCCGAGTCAGTGGACGACCTCATGCTGCTGGAGCGGGAGCGCCGCAGCACGCGCACGCAGGCGGCGCCCAAGGAGCCCACGCGCTACGGCGTCATGCTCGTGTTCGACGACCTGGCCCAGATGCGCGCCCTCTTCGAGTGGGCCATGGAGGCCTACATGCCACCGGCGCAGGAGGGCCCCGAGCTGGTCAACATCCTCAACGTGGTCCTCCTCAAGAACAGCAGCGGCGCGGCCGAGGCGGGCAAAAGCGCGGAGGACGCGGAGCGCGCGCTGATCGACGACTTTGCGGGGTTCCTGCAGCCGCACACGGAGCATCTGCGGTCGCTGGCCATCCGGCGGGTGACGCTGGTGATCTCGCGTGAGCGCGAGTTCCCCGACCACTACACGTTCCGCGAGCGGCTGGACTACGGCGAGGACGCCATCTTCCGGCACATCGAACCGCCGCTGGCCTACCACCTGGAGCTGCGGCGCCTGGCCAACTACAGCGTCGAGTACGTGCCCACGGCCAACCGCCAGCTGCACCTCTACTACGCCCAGCAGAAGGGCAAGGAGCATCTGCCGGCGGCCCAGTGCCACCGCCGCTTCTTCGTGCGCGCCACGGTGCGCGGCAGCTCCGTGCTCCTCGCCGCGGGCAGCAGCGGCAGCGGCGGCGGCGACTCGCTGGAGGCCAAGCTGAGTAGCCCGCCAGGGGGGGCGGCGGCGGCGCAGCTCCAGTCGCAGATCCTGCACACGGAGGGCGAGAAGGTGTTCACCGAGGCCCTCAACGCGCTCGAGCTGGCGGTGCGGGAGGCCCGCTTCCAGGCGAGCTTCAACCACCACATCTTCCTCAAGTTCATGCCCGAGGTGGTCATCGCGCCCGAGAAGGTGGACAGCATCCTGCGCACCCTGGGCGAGCAGTACGGCCGGCGCATGTGGAAGCTCCGCGTGTCCGAGGTCGAGGTGGTGGCCCTTCTCAAGCAGCCCTCGGGCGCCGTCGTGCCCGTGCGCTTCTTCGCCTCCAACCCGACGGGCTACCACTTCAAGATCGACACCTACGCCGAGGTGCGCGACGCCGCCGGCGGCCGCATCCGCCTGGTGCCCGTGCAGCGCGGCCGCGACCCGACGCCGCTGCCCGCGCGCGAGCTCTCCGAGCCCTACCCGGCCGTGGACCTGCTCGAGCAGCGCCGCATCGTCGCCCGCCAGAACGAGACCACCTACGTCTACGACTTCCTCGAGCTCTTCAAGGAGGCCCTCAAGGAGATCTGGCGCGACTACGCCCTCGCCTGCCGCAAGGCCGCCGCCGCCGCCGCCGCCTCGAGCTCTGGCGGTGGCGCGAGCGCGCCCGAGCCGCCCAAGGTGCTGCTCGAGGCGTGGGAGCTGGTGCCGGACGCGGGGGCGCCGGGCGGGGTGCGCGAGGTGGCCAACAACGCGATGGGCCACAACACGGTGGGCATGGTGGGGTGGCGGCTGCGGCTCTACACGCCCGAGTGTCCGGCGGGGCGCGACGTGATCGTGGTGGCCAACGACATCACGCACCAGATCGGGTCGTTCGGCCCCGAGGAGGACGTCTTCTTCGAGGCCGTGTCGAAGCTAGCGCGCGCGCGGGGTCTGCCGCGGGTGTACCTGGCGGCCAACTCGGGCGCGCGGATCGGGCTGGCCGAGGAGGTCAAGCAGGCCTTCCGCGTGCAGTGGGTCGACCCGGCGGACCCGGGCCGGGGCTTCCACTACCTGTACGTGGAGGACGCCGACTACGAGGCCCTGCGGCCCTACGTCAACTGCGAGCGCACGGCCGACGGGCGGTGGCGCATCGTGGACATCATCGGGCGGCGCGACGGCCTCGGGGTGGAGAACCTGCGCGGGTCGGGCCTGATCGCGGGCGAGACGTCGCGGGCCTACGAGGAGATCTTCACCATCACGCTCGTCACCGGGCGCACGGTGGGCATCGGGGCCTACCTGGTGCGGCTGGGCCAGCGCACGGTGCAGAACCAGGGGCCGATCGTGCTCACGGGCGCCACGGCCCTCAACAAGGTCCTGGGCCGCGAGGTCTACACGTCCAACGTGCAGCTGGGCGGCCTGCAGATCATGTACGCCAACGGCGTGTCGCACGTGTCGGCCGACGACGAGCTCCAGGCCGTGCGGGCCGTGCTCCAGTGGGTGGCCTACGTGCCCGCGGCGCGCGGCGAGGCGCTGCCGGTGCTGGCCACGCCGTGGGACGCCGTGGCGCGGCCCGTGGCGTGGAGCCCGCAGGAGAACACGCCCTACGACCCGCGCGAGATGCTGGGCGGCGCGCTGCTGCCCAGCGGCGAGTGGTGCGGCGGGTTCTTCGACCGCGGGTCCTTCTTCGAGACGCTGGCCGGCTGGGCCAAGACCGTGGTGTGCGGTCGCGCGCGGCTCGGCGGCATCCCGGTGGGCGTCATCTGCGCCGAGACGCGCATCGTGGAGCGCGTGACGCCCGCTGACCCGGCCAACCTGGCCTCGCACGAGAGCGTCTCGCAGCAGGCCGGCGGCGTGTGGTACCCGGACTCGGCCTTCAAGACCGCGCAGGCCATCGAGGACTTCAACAAGGGCGAGCAGCTCCCGCTCTTCATCTTTGCCAACTGGCGCGGCTTCTCCGGCGGCATGCGCGACATGTTCGACGAGATCCTCAAGTTCGGCTCCTACATCGTCGACCACCTGTGCCACTACGCCCAGCCCGTCTTCGTCTACATCCCGCCCTTCGGCGACCTCCGCGGCGGCGCCTGGGCCGTGCTCGACCCGACCATCAACCCGGACATGATGGAGATGTACTCGACCGAGACCGGCCGCGGCGGCGTCCTCGAGCCCTCGGGCACCGTCGAGATCAAGTACCGCGAGCGCGAGCTGCTCCTCACCATGCACCGCCTCGACCCCAAGCTCCAGGCCCTCGCCCTCGCCCTCAAGGCCGCCGCCACCCCGGCCGACACCGACCGCATCGGCCGCGAGATCGCCCAGCGCGAGGTCGACCTCCTGCCCCTCTACCGCCAGGTCGCCGTCGAATTCGCCGCCCGCCACGACACCCCCGGCCGCATGAAGGCCAAGGGCGTCATCTCCGACATCATCCCGTGGGCACACTCCCGTGCCTTCTTCCACGCACGCCTCCGCCGCCGCCTCGCCGAGGAGCGCGCCCGCGCCGCCGTAGCACAGGCCACCGAGGGATCGCCCCTCTCGCGCGACCAGGTCACGCGCCTCCTCCGCAGCTGGCTCTTGGCCTCCACCTCCACCTCCGCCGCCGACGACGAGGCCGAGGCCGCGCGCGTGTGGGCCGACAACGACACCGCGTGGAAGTGGCTCTCCAACCCCGACGCCCTCGCGCCCCACCTCGCCGAGCTGCGCAAGGCCGCCGCCGCTCGCCGCGTGGCAGACGCCGCCAAACTGGACTTCACGGCCTGGAAGCAGGCCCTCAACGACGCCCTGGGCGGCCTCTCGCCCGAGCAGCGCCAGGAGATCGCCGAACTTGCCCGCCAGGCCGCCTCCTCCTGAGCGCGCCCAGACCCTGCGCGTTGTTTTTACCCCCCCCCCGGCTTCCCTCTCTTGCATTCGGAACCTGTTTTTCTTTCATCCCCCCACCCCAGTAATTTATACGGCCACGGCCTTCTCTGAGCGTGTCGCTCTCTGTTACGTCGCTCTCTGTACACGCCGGAGCTCCACTTCTCTCGCAGCCTTGCGCATGGCAGGCCAGGCGTACGCCTACGTTGCTTCGGCGGCAGCGGCGGCGGCGTTGATCTTCTTGCTCGGCTGCCGCTTGAGGGCTCTCCTCTCGTCCTCTTTCGTCCGTCGGGCAGCGTCCTTTTCGCTCCTTCGGGCCTTCTTTTCCTCTCGTCGCCTCTCCTTCTCCCGCTCCTTGTCCTCCCGCTCGAGTCGCTTCCTTTCCTTCTTGAGCTCTCGGTCCGTCTTCTTGTCCGTCCCACTGCTCTTTTTCCGCTCGCGTCTGGCCTCCTTCTCCTTGGCCCTCTTCTCGCTCTTTTCCTTCTTCTCCTTCTTCTCCTTCTTCATCTTTTTGCTCTTCTTGCCCCTGCTGCTGCCATTCTCCGTTCCCTCCTCGTCCGTCTGCTGCTGCTGCTGCTTGGCGGTGGTCGTAGTGGTCGTGGGAGTGGCGGCTTCATCGTCGGCCGGCTGTGTCGCCTCCGGCGGACAACATTCGGTTGGCTCTCGGGGGACGTCGGCGCTGGCCGGAGGAGTGCCGCAGGTGGTGCCAAAGATGGGCAGGTTGCCCGCGATGGTGATGTTCCTCCGTCGGGCGCTGTTCCGCTCGAGGGCAAAGTCCACCACCTTTTTGATGTCCTCGCTCTGCTCCGCGTACAGCTGCAGCAGGTCCAGCACCAGCGGATGCCGCAGGGCGCCGTGCCTGCATTGCCGTGGTTGGTTGGTTTGGTTGGTTGGTTGGTTTGGTTGGTTGGGTTGGTTGGATCCCGCCCGCCACACCCAGTCAGCTCCTCGCGCGGCATACCCATGGGGGGCATTCATTGTACACGCTCGCCGAGTTGGCGGAGGAGGCAGGGGACCACCGCACCGAAAGTCGTTTTCCAGGTACTGCCTAAAGTTGCCGTAGTAGTCGCTATCCTGGATCTGGTGCGACACAAACTGGTCCAGCGATTCCCTGGCGGCGGCGTGTCTCGTGTGAGAGTGCCGAGGCACGACGTACTAGCAGCAGCAGCAGCACGGCGGCGGTGGCGGCGTACCGGAGGTAGGCCTTGGCCAGTTCCTCGCCCTTCTCCACGCCGCCCGTTCCTTCCAGATGCGCCAGCCCCACGCGGAAGGTGCCTGCATGGTGGTGCACCACCAGCAAACCAGCCACAAACCCAAACCACCAGACCACCATTCAGTTGACTCGCACCCGTGCGTGTGCGTGTGCGTGTGCGTGTGCGTGTGCGTGTGCGTGTGCGTGTGCGGTGGTGGCTGGGGGTACCGCGAGCGTGCCCGAGTTCGTGCGCCTTTCGGAAACACTGGAGAGCGCGGCGTTCGTCCTTCTGGGTCTTGAGGGCGATGCTGCCCACCAGGTACACCATGGCCTCCTGCAGGAACGCATTCGTTTCACGCAGCCACCGCGAGTGCTCGTCTGTAGCACGGCTCACAAGTACCACAAACCGCACACGCACACGCACCCTCTTAGAGAAGCAGCAGCAATAAATTTCAATTTTCTAAACGATAAATAAAAAGAAAAGAACCTGTGGCGGGGGTGGGGGACCTTGGTCGTGGCGGCATTGTTGGGGAGCTGCGGGCGATGGGGAGGTGGTGGTGGTGGTGGTGGACGCGTAGGAGGAGGCGGAGGAGATGGATGGTCCGTCGTTGTCCTCTGCCCCACCACACCCGACCCCGCGCGAGGGCGACTGACTGGCGGAGGTGGGGTCCGGGTCCAGCTCGAGCTGGTCCCATGCCACGTCGTCGTCGTCGTCAAGGTCGTGCTGCTGCTGCTGGTGGGGGAGCTGCGGGGGGCGGCGGCTGGAGAGGAGGAGCTCCCCCGACCAGCTCAGGTCGTCGTCCGATAGCATGAGCACTTCATCGTCCCCCTCCTCCTCCCCCGCCCCGAAGAGGACGTGGTGGCTTTTCAGGTGCAGGCCTTCTGTCGCCATCGATGTGAAGTCGTCGGCGTAGTCTAGATCCCCGCTACGCTCCATCTTTCCTCGCGCTTTGGTAACGGCTACTTTTCCGTGGTTTTCTTTTCGGCTGGCGCAACGTGAAACAATTTAAAAAATGTACATTCCATTCCAGGATGACCTCCTTACTTCTTGAGGGAGATGTAGGCGGGGCTGAGCAGGAGGCGCTTCTTGTCCTCGAGTGCGGCGACTGTGGCCTTCTGGTCCTTGGCGATGGCGTCCTTGAGCTGCTTCTCGATTACTGCACGCGAGGGGGATCGCGACGACCATGTGAGTGGCCGCACGCACGCACGCAGCAGCTGAAAAGGAAAAGGAGGCCAAAACCTTGGAGGGCGCGGAAGGGCCAGCGCTTGTTGTCGTTGGCCTGCCGGAAGCGTTTGGAAAACGTGGCGTTGGACATGTGCAGGCGCGCCGCCGCCTCGTTTTGCGGGAGCTGCAGCAGGTCCGTGATGTCGATGCGCCCTTGGCCCCCTCCCGGCTGCTGCTGCTGCTGCCCCTGCCCTTGCCCTTGCCCACCTCCTCGGAGACGAACATGCACGCGACTCAACTCACCGGCGGCGGCACAACCATATATGGGTCGTGGTGCCGCCGTCAAGGCGCTGCGGGGTGAGGAGGAGAGGCAGGGGATCCTACCGGCGGAAGGAGGCGCGGCGTGGGCGGCCAGGAGGTTGTTGAGCAGTGGCGACGTGGAGCCCTCGAGCAGCGGCGAAGACGACGACGAAGGTTGCGGCATCTGCCCCTCCCCCCCCGTGCATCAGCCCCACCACCACCACCACCACCACCACATCGACACCATCGACATCCGCCAATACGCGCGCACGCCGGTGAGGAGGGTCGGGGAATTCTGGTGATGGAAGGGTGGGGGGGGGGTGTCGTTGGTTGTTGGTCGCGTACCAGCGCGTTGGGCTCCTTTTTGGTGAGCGACCTGTGCAGCGGGTGGTGCTGCTGCTGGTGGTGGTGATGGTGGTGTGGGTGCTGCTGGTGGGAGGGCAGCTGCTGCTTGTTGGGGGAGGCCATGGCTGATCGGATGTGGATGGGAGGCGGCGTCTGCAGGCCCGCTGCAGGCGCGAGGTGCGGCGTGCCCTGCCCCTGCACGAGCTTGGCGTAGTGCTCCTGCGCATACCCCGCCCGCCCCGACGATGACGATGACGATGGCGACCGATAATGAGACCACCACCACCACGCACCACCACGCACCACGCACCACCACGCGCCACCACCACCACCAAGGCGTGTGCGGTGTGCGTTGGTGCGCAGCGAGGTGGGAGGGTGGTGGCGCGCACCGAGATGCGGGAGACGAACGCAGCGGTCTGCATCTGCTGCTGCTGCGGGTTGGCGGCCGGGGAGAGGGAGCTCGGATCCTCCCCCCAGCGGACGCTGTTTCCGTCGACACCGCCGGTGGGCGGATGGGCGGCGCCCTGGTGGGCCGCAGACAGCAGCTCCACCCTGTCGCCCTCGCCCCACACGGGAAGCGCCCCGTCGACGCCGCCGGGGTGCGTGTGCGAAAGGGCGTGCTGCATCCCCGTGGCGGCGGCCTGCTGCAGGGAGGCGGTGATCTGCCGCGCGGGGATCGGCTGGTAGGGCGACACCACCGCCATGTGGGCGTGCGGGTCCGGAGAGGCCAGCTCATCCTGCACCCACCCACGCACCCACGCACCCACCCACCATGGTATGAGCAGCCGCCGCCACCGACCATTGAAGCTCTTCAGCAAGCAGCAAGCAGCAAGCAGGAGCGTCTGTGGGGCGGGGAGTGCCGTACGGTCGCGATGGCGGGCGTGTAGGAGGGCAGGCCCACCGGGTAGGGAAATGAGTCCGAAGGGAGCGAGTAGGAGGAAGCGGGGGTGGGGGTGGGGGTAGCGGAGGACGACGACGACAACGACGACGACGACGACGAGGAGGAGGACGATGAGGACGACGACGAAGCGATGAGAGAGGAGGAGAAGTAGGGGGGAGTTGAGACCGGCACACAGAACAGGTCGACGCCGCCTTCCGATGATGAAGACGACCTGGAGCCGACAACGTTGGACGCCGCGGCAGCAGCGTGGTGGTGGGACGAGTGCATGGACAGGGGCGGGTCGTAGTCGAGAGCAGCAGCTGCCTGGTGGTGGTGGTGGTGGTGGGGCATGCCCGGAATGATCTCGGGCGGATGGCCCCACGTGGCGGCCTCGCTCAGGGCGGGCGAGGGCTCGTCGGGTGGGCCGCCCCTCGACCGCTTGCTCAGGGGCGTGGTGCCCGCCACTTGCCCCAGCCCGTCACACTCGACCCCCTCCTGTGGGTGGCGGGGATGGGGGTGGTGGTAGCCGTCGTCCGCGGACGGATGCCTCCCCGTGGCGGCCTCGCTCAGGGCGGAGGCCGGACGCTTGCGAGACGACGACGACGGGGACGGCGAGGTGGTGGAGGAGGAGGAGGAGGAGGAGAAGGGCTGGAGGGACGACGAGGCGGGAGCGGAGTGATGAGCAGGGGAGCGCACGAGGAGGGAGCGGGCGCGAAGGGCGGAAAAGGGGCACGACGAGTCGAGGGAGAAGGCGTCGGCGCCCACCAGCGGATCGAGCTTGGAGGGGAGGGCAAACAGCTGGAACTCCAGGCAGTAGTAGGAGTAGGTGGTGATGGCCGTTGTCGCGGTGGACGACGTGGTGGTGGTGGTGGTGGTGGTGGTGGCCGCGGTGGACGACGTGGTGCTTGCGGGAAAGGGACGCGCAGCGTCGGTGTCGGGGAGGAGCTTGAGGGAGGGGAACTTGGCGAGCCCGTCCGGTTCGACGGAGGTGGTGAGGATGCCCTCGAGCACGTGGTCGGCCGACACGGGCAGCTGGAGCTGCGGATCGAAGGTAAGCAGCGACACGCGGCACATGAGCTGCTGCTCCTCGCCCTCGCCCTCGCCATTCCGGTGCTCCGAGTGCTGATGGCCCGGGCCGAAGAGGTTGCGGTGCCGCCCGTGCACTCGCACAACGGGCGCCGGCTTCAGGAATTCGCCCGCCTCCGCGTGCCCATCGGGCTCCTGCACCACCCACAGATCCTCTTCGTCTTCTCCGCCGTCCTCCCTACTCCTTTCACGCCCACACCACACCGCACAACCACACCGCACATGCACACACGACACACACGACACACGACCACACACACGACACACACGACCACGCACCACACAGACCGCCGCACGACACCACACCGCGCGCGCGCGTGCACACACACACACACACACGCGACACCGCCGGCACACAAAGGGAGCGCCCGTGAGCTGACGCCTCTCGAGTAGCAATGCAAGATGGGGAAGGGGTGGCGGCGGCGGCGGCGGCGGCTGATGGTGGTGGTGGTGGTGGTGGTCGTGGTGGTGGTCGTGGTGGTGGTGGTGGTGGTGGTGGTGGTGGTGGTGGTGGTGGTGGTGGTCGTGGTGGTCGTGGTGGTGGTGGTCGTGGTGGTGGTGGTGGTCGTGGTGGTGGTGTGGTGGTCGTGGTGGTCGTGGTGGTCGTGGTGGTCGTGGTGGTCGTGGTGGTCGTGGTGGTCGTGGTGCTCGTGGTGCTCGTGGTGGTCGTGGTGGTCGTGGTGGTCGTGGTGCTCGTGGTGGTCGTGGTGGTCGTGGTGGTCGTGGTGGTCGTGGTGCTCGTGGTGCTCGTGGTGCTCGTGGTGGTGCGTGTGTGCGTGTGTGCGTGGTGGCGGGTGACAGTGTACCGGGAGAGGAGGGAAGGGGAGGGAGGGAGGCGGAGAGCGAGAGCGGCGAGGAGCTCGTGCACGACGGGGATGCCGCCGTCGCCGTCGCCGTCGTCGACCGAGCCGGACGAGGTCGAGGCCGCGACTGCGTCGGCGAGGAGGCGGCGAAGGGTTGCATCGCTCACCGTGCCTACGCGCTGTGTGCGGAGGCCCTCGTCGCCCTCGTGCGGCGGCGGCGGCGGCGGCCCAGCGGAGTGAAGGTGGTGGCGGCGGCGGCGCGGCGTAGAGAGCGTGACGAGGGTGTAGCGCTGGGCGAGGGCGAGGAGGCGGAGGGCAGACGCGGGCAGCAGCGGCAGGATGTCGTCCACCAACCACTCCGTCACGAGAGGAGGAGGAGGAGGGGCGCCGGCGGCGAGCTGCTGCTGCTGCTGCTGGTGGTGGTGATGATGATGATGATGTGGGCTGGCAGAAGGCTCGCGTACGATGTACCGCAGCACCACGGGGCGGCAAGGAGGGGCGGCGGCGAGCTCCGATGCCGCGTCGGCCGTCTCGTGGAGGGTCGGGGAAGCGGAGGGGAGGCGGAGCGAGGTGCGGCGAAGCGGATAGGGACCCTCCTCGAAGAAGTTGTCCAGTATTTGCTCCTCTTGGGTGTGAGCACCACCACCCAAGGCCTTTTCCATGGACGTCCGATTCGAATGCGGCCGGGGGGGGGCTAACGGTTAGATTGCGCAAATTGGCAATCAAGCGGCAAAGAGAAGCCGCGCAGCACGCCCACTCCGGAGAAGGGAAGGGAGAAGCGTGGGCGGCGAACGACGGGAGGTGGAGCGGCGTTGGCGTTGCAAGCTGGAGCGCGGCGTCTTGACTGTTGCTCGAGGCCGGAATTTCGCGAGCCAATCGAAATTTCACGATCCTAAACACGCGAGGAATGCAAGGCACGCAATAAATGCTTCATGTATATTTGCAGGCAGTTTTTGGGCGCGTCAGCCTGGGCGCAGGCGGTGGTAGAGGGCGCCGACCGGGGAGGGGAGGTAGGTGTACACCACGGTATCCAGCTGGCCTAGCAGGCTCGTGGCAACGCCGCGGGCTCGGCTATTGGATCGGTAGCGCGCCGACACGAACTGGAAGTACAGCACCACTCCCATCAGCCCCACATACCTGCAATGTGGGCAGAGCGGGATCCACCGTGTTAACGCAACAACGACGACAACGACAACGACAGCGACTGATACTACAACACGAGGACACAAAGGGAGGAAAGGCGGTGAAGCGGACGAATTGAGGGTACGTACCCCTGGAAAAACTTGATCACCATGAGGGGCAGCAGGAGGATCTCCAGATAGGCGGCCGCAAAGTACAGCTGCTCCCTCTTGGCCAGCACGTACGACGTCCCCAATCGGACATAGTGACCACTGCGTGCGTAGAGGTACGCCGAAGCACGCGGCAACGAGACACACAGAAGATGAAATCAGAGAGAGAAGAGGAGAGGAGAGGAGAGGAGAGGAGAGGAGAGGAGAGGAGAGGAGAGGAGAGGAGAGGAGAGGAGAGGAGAAGAGAAGAGAAGAGAAGAGAAGAGAACACCAGCGAGAGGAGCAGAGGCGATCGAAGAAAAGAGTGTCAAAGGGAGGAGCACGGCGTACAGGCCGCTCGCGTCGCTGACCAGGGCCGAGGCGTAGGTGGCCGTGTTGATGAGCGCGTAGATCGCCACCACGGGCACCAGCACTGGCGTCCGAGAAGAGGTGTTGTGTGTGTGTGTATGTGTGTGTGAGCTCCCCCAGTCCCAAAAGGGTATATATACATATGCATACATAAAAATGCGGTGAAGCAGTGGGGAGGGAGGCTACGCACACAAGACGGGGGTCTCGTTCAAGAAAACCAGCGCGAGGAGGAGATAGTGCGTGCTGTCGGTGGCCATCAGCCGCGCCAGGTACTCCCGCGAGAATTGAGGCGACTGCACACCGCACACCGCGGCAAACGGCACACGACACGACACATGGCCCGTCAGAGGCGAGGCGAGGCGAGGCGAAAACAGGAGGGAAGGAGAGGGGCGAGCATGGGCCACGGTACCCCGAGGGTGCGGTAGAGGTGGAGAGCGCAGGTGGCACACACGGCGAGGAGGAGCCACCGGTAAGCCGCCGAGACGCCGGCGAGGAGGAGGGCCAGTGCACTCAGCACCACGGCCGCATTGGCAGCCACGTCGGCCGCGCCCACCAGCCCAAGCCCTCGCGGCCATTGTCCGCTTGCGCCCTGCCGCCCGGAGGCCGATCCCGCACTGCCACTGCTCGTCGGTCCCGACGTGCCCTCACGATTCGTCCCCGATGATGCCGAGGAGGAGGAGGAGGCGGCGGCGGCGGGGGGCGTGCTGCCCTGCGCGGCGGGTGGGGCAGCAGGCTGGTCGTTGCTGTCCGATGGGAAGGTGGCCGATGGATCCTGCCGGGCACCGGTGGGCGCTACGGCGTAAGCACGTAAGCCTCAAGCGAAGGGCTGCAGCTGCAGCCAGTAGGAGGTGGGCGCATTGTGTGTGGGGGGGAGGGGGTGCATGACGATACCACGGAGCGCAGCCAGTACTTGCGCTTCAGGCGGCGTAGAGCGGCGGCCTCGAGAGTGGGGAGAGCGGGGAGCTCCACCCCCTGCAGGTAGCGCTGCCACTGTGCGTCGCTCTCCCAATCGTGGCTCTCGAAATCCTGCCTCGCCGGCGACGACTGGTCTACTGCTGCCCCGCTCGCGCTGTCGCCCTTTTCCGGTGGTGGCGCCGACATTGCTGGTGGTCTCTACGCCTCTACTTCTTCTTCTTGCTGGGCGGGTTGCTGTGAGTGCGTGGTTTTCCGTGGGTCTACCCCTGCCCCCCTTTTTTTTGTTATTTTTTGTTTTTCTTTCCTTGGCTTGGCGTGACGTGGAGATGGAGGCTGGCCAGCAACAGCCCAACACCGGGCCGATGGATCAAGGGGCCGGTGTTCTCCCCACCGCAGAAAAGAAAAGAGAAGCTATTGTAGCAGGACGAGGAGGAGAAGACGATTTGCCCCCGCAGGCGGCCACTACTTCAACAGCCACCCCTGAGGCGGTTGTAGCACAGCTGCGTGCCGAGCTGGCGGCTGTGGTGGCCGAGCTGGAGGCCTGCAAGCAGGAGCGGGACGACCTCCTGGGGCGGCACCTGCGGCTCAAGGGCAAGTACCGCGCCCTCAAATACCGCCCTCCCTCCGCCTCCTCTGCTTCTTCTTCTTCTGCCGCTGCCTCTTCTTCCTCCTCCTCCTCCTCCTCCCACCGCCCCACCACCACGACGGCGGCTGCCACCACCTTTGCCTCCTCCTACGCTGCTCCCTCCCGCTTCCCGCCATCATCGTCGTCGTCGGCCATGGCCATCCAGCGGCAGCAGCACCAGCCGCAACCGTCGTCGTCGGCGCTGTCGACCAGCCTCCTCTACGCCTCGTCGCTGCCCAGTGGTGCCATGGCCTCTTCAGGTCGAGGTCCCGTCGTCCTCCGGGGCACCGCCACGCCCGTGGACCCCATGGCCCCGTCCTCCTCCGACAACGGAGCCACTGGCCGCGGTGCCGCTGGTCGCCGCCGCTCTGGTCGAGCACCCCACGCGCCTCCACCGGCCCTGCTCACCCCCGGGCCAGCAGCTGCCGAGGCCCTTCCCGCGCCCACCACCACCACTGCCGCCGCCGGTCCGAGCGAGCCCAAGGAGGTGGCCTCGTCGGCCCCTGCGCCGACGTCGGCGGCTGCCGCCACGAGTGCCCGCGCCATGGCCGGACCCGCCAGCTCGACAGGGACGGCGACCCGGGGAGCAGGCCGCCGGTTGCTGGCCGGAGTGGGCCTCCTCCTCGAGACCTCGGCCTCTGCCGCCCTAACGGGCGGGTCCGGGTCCGGGTCGTTCCCCGTCGACCAGCAGCAGCAGCCGCCGCCGCCGCCGCGCCCTGCCGAGGGAACCGCAGCCGACTCGTCGTCCTCGTCGTCCGCGCCCGCCGCCGCCTCTGAAGGTGGTCTGCTCAACGGAGCGGGCACCCACCGGGTCCGCAACAACGCGGCCACCTCGGCCGGCTTCGTCAAGGCCAGAAAGCAGCGCAGCGAGGAAAGCGGTACCGCCACCATCGTCCGCCCGCTCTGCGCCCACGGTCTGCCACCCACTTGGGTGGAATCTCTCACATCGCGAGTGGTGGTGGTGGTGGCCACAACAGAAGCGGCGCTCTTCGAGTTCGACGAGTTTGGAGCGTGCGCAGAAGAGGAGACCGGCTCAAGCCCCCGCGCCGCCGGTGCGCCTCTCCTCTGTCGCGTCCCATATGCACTAGCGCAGTAGTGCGTGCACGCGTTCGTGTGTCTTGTGTGTCGTGTGTGTGTGCATGCAGTCCTTTGCTCTTCAGGAGTTGGCCTCACCACGACGCCTGCCATGGCCATATCGGCACGACAGGCGCAGAAAGTGAAGACGATCAGGACGAGGAGGAGGATGACGATGAGGAAGTGGAGCAGCAGGAGAGTGCGGGAGTGAGGAGGCAGCGGTACGGGATAGCCGAAGCGCTGCAGCGAGACGAGATGGCGATCTACGCGTCCTCCGTGCCCGTTGCCATCCCGCGGCGATGGGTCGAGGAGCGGGAGGACAAGAAGACCCCCCACCACCAGGCTGCCGCCGCTGCCGAGGAGCAGGCCCAGGCGGGCCTTCCGCCGGCTGAGCCCCCTCATTCAGCCAGCCCCGACGAAGAGGACGATGACACGGTACGGCAAGGCCTTGCCCACTCACTGGTTGCACAAATAACCACCACGCACCACGCACCACGCACCACGCACCACGCACCACGCACCACGCACCACGCACCACGCACCACGCACCACGCACCACGCACCACCCACCACGGTGGTGGTGGTGGCATTGAGTTATGCTGACGCGGGCCGCGTGCCGCAGTTCGTGGCGCCCCACATCTACTCCCTGCGCACGACGTCCGTGCTCGAGGATGTCCCGCGTTCCATCAGCTACCGGCCCTACTGGAACGACCACGCCGGCCAATAGAAGGGAGCGAACGAGCCGCCACGCGTCAAGGCGAAGCTGGCTTGGCGTCGCGTCCTCCCCCCCACTTCGAGCAGCACGCGCCAGGTGTGCCCACTGCTGCCGCCGCAGGAGGGAGGGCTACAACAAGGGGAGCTGCTCCAGCAGTAGTCGCTCGTTGTTTTGTTTGTTATTATTTTATTTGTTTGTTCTATTTGTACACGAGGAACTGCTTCAGGCCAAAGTATTGGGAGGCGAGGGAGTGGCCGTCCCGGGTGGGCTGCGTGAATGCGCACTCGCTCTTGCGCACCGGGTACCCGTACACGAAGTGCGCCCGTGCGGCGTCGAGCAGCTTGGTCGCCACCCCCGTCCTTCGGTGCTCCTCGTGCACCTGCCCACGCGCACGCACGTTTGCGTGTACAGAGAGCGTAAGAGCTCTGTGGCAGCGTGACACTGCCTGTGCTGTGGCGCATACCCAGATGCGCGAGATGCCCATGACCGCCGGTTCGGGCTGGGTGCTGCACTCGTCTCCTTGCTCGCCCACCACGCGGAAGGCCTGCTCCACTCGCTCCACCACGAGACACCCGATCGCCTGCTTCGCCTTCGACACGAAGATGAAGATCTGTCCTCGGCCCCACCCCGTGCACGGCGACCGGTAGGTTAGGTTGCGGCCTAAACCGACAGCAGGAAGTGCGGTGGTGCGGCATGTTCGTCATGTAAGGCGAGAGTCGTTTACCTTCTCCTCCTCGCCCGGCGCGTCGTTGCTCATGTTCCAGCCCAGGTCGTCGTTGACGATGGCCAGCAGCTGCTCCACGCGCCTGCGGTGGCCGTACTCCTCGCCCGTCGCAACCATCACCACGCAGCTCCCGCCGGCCACGTCTTCCGCCACCACTCGCAGCCGCCGCAGGGACTTGGGGGAGGGGAAGGGAGGGAATTGGTTGATAAATGCGCAGTGACCCCGCCAGCCGCCAGTGACCCCACCATCATCATCATCATCATGGATCATCAGTCACCGCCAACCTATATAATATATATATATGTGTGTGTGTGTGGAAAAGAGGGGGTGTACCGGAAACCACACATCCCTGCTGAGCACGGCGACTGGCGTGGACGGGGCCGCGGGCCGCGGTACGCTGCTCCCCTCATCGCCGCTGCCGCCACCAGCCGCAGCCGCAGCCGCAGCAGGAGAGTCGTCGTCGAGCCCAACGTTGCTGAAGGCGGACCCACCCGCCGTCTCGTCCGGGGTGCCAGCGACGAGCCCCACTCTTCGTCTCTTCGTCGTCTGCTGCTTCC
>NW_004457654.1:757344-758698 GCF_000313135.1 Acanthamoeba castellanii str. Neff | reverse complement strand
CCTGCTGAAGGCGTGGGCCACGCAATCGCCGCGGGACGCGCTCGATATCAGCAAGGACATGATCATGGGCAGCGGCAAGTGGGGCGAGTCCAAGAACTCCACCATGTCCGGCGCCACGTACGCTTCCACCCCTCTCTTCCCGGCGCCCGTGGCACGACCGACCAACACACGGCCGCACACATCGCACACAACAGGACCAAGAGCTCGAAGAATACGAACTCGCACTCGCAGAGCTTCGAAGACGACGAGAACGACGGCAGCATCAACAACGAAGACCTTTAGAGGATCGAGAGTTTTTTTACAAGTTTTCTGTACCAGTAGTATCGCATCGCCACGCCCGTGCCCATACTTTGTGGCCGAGGGAGCGGCAGCGCAGACAGCTAGAGATCATCTCCCCAGTTCCCTCATCGAGCGGTAGATTTTGCGGCCGGTTGTGCTTTCTTCTCGACTAAAGTTTTGGCGGGAAAAAATGGCGGGAAGTGCAATGCGACCCAAGACGGGACTCGCCGTCAATCTCACAAGAAACTCTAGGCAAAGGAAGAAGCAGATGGCCACCGCACTTGCCCCCACACCTCCTCCTCCCCCTCCTCCTCCCCAGTATCGCCGTCTGGCTTATAGGGCACCTAAGCTTCCCCGGGAGGTAAGGACCCTTGCCGGCCACCCAAGACCCGCAACCCGGGACAGAATGGACTGGTGACGCTGGACGAAGTTGAAGAATCGCACGAGTATGTACGTGCCATTAAGCGTCTGAGATCCTCGAGGAGAATCGAAGTGGAAGCAATCCTGCATGACCTCTAAGTCAAGACAGCCTTTCTTGGTGAGTTGCCCCTACTTGGAAGAGCACCCACGTCGGTCTTGAGAGTGGCTTCCGGGCAAAGTAACTGAGCACGGCGTGAGTATGCTTGCCCTCGCCCTGCTGCCAGGGAACGTGTTGGACCACCTCCTCGCCTACTACGAACTCCCGATCCCAGCGACCAAGGTCGCCAAGGCGCAAGCCCTCGTCCAGCACTTGGGTGCGAGCAATTGATTGATTGTTTCTTTCGAACCTCCACAAGATTTGTAAATACACATCTCAAGGGCTCAAGATCCTGGAAAGATTTTCCACCTCTTCGCCCCGCCCAGAACTGGGCTTTAGTAGTCCTCTTCGTCCTCAGCCGCAGCGGGTTCCTCCTGGTACTCGGATTCGCCCTCCTCCATGCCGAGCGCCTCCCGCTCCTCCTCGGCCTCGTCGCGCTCCTCCTCGAGGCCCACCAGCGCCGACGTGTCGACCTCGTCGTCGGCGAGCTTCCGCTTCTTGGCCGCGCGCGTGGACTTGGGCCGCGGGGCGAGAACAGGCTTCTTGGCGGCCGCCTTC
>NW_004457654.1:753916-757185 GCF_000313135.1 Acanthamoeba castellanii str. Neff | reverse complement strand
GGGAGGTGCACCCGCCTGTTGCTGCTCGAGCCGATGGACGACGTGGCGGCGGCGGCGGCGGCGGCGGTGACGCGCCGGCGGCCGTAGGTGCGCGGAGGTGGCGGATGGGGCAGCTCCTGCTGCTGCTGCTGGAGCGATGACGTCGAGGCCGAGGGCCTCCTGTGGTGGGGTGGGGTGGGCAGCGATTCTTTTAGGATTGGAGGGAGGCAGAGGCGATGGTCGGCGTACTTTTCCTTCCCGTCTTCCGCCGCCACCACGTCGACGGGGACGGCAGACTTCTTCTTCTTCTTCTGGCTGCTGCTGCTGCCGCTGCCGCTGCCGAGGCCTGACTTGTCGTACGGAGGTGCGGCAGCCAGACGGGCGCTACGGCGTGGGGGCGCAGCAGCCTCCTTCATCGGCGTGGGTGGCGTCGTTGTCGTGGAAAAGCAAAATGGCGCCAACACTGTATAGACAGTCTATTTCTTCCCCCATTTCCCTGTTGTTTTCTGGGGCCACAGCAGCAAGGCCGACGGGCGTGTCGAGGGGGGGTCTACTTCTCTACTATTACGGCTCCTCCTCCTCCTCCCCTCCCTATATAGGGATGGACCACCATTGACGACGATGCCGCCGCGCTGCTTGCGTCTCGGGCACGCGGGGCCTGATGACGGTCCTTCTCGGCCTTGCGCGAGGGACTGCCAAACCGGCTGCAGCCACCACCGCCACCGATGCCATCGATGCCGGCAGGTCGACCCCTCGTGGCCGCGTGTTCTTCTCGCCATCGGCGATTGCCGTCGTGTGTCGTGTGTGTCGTGTGTGTTCAGGGTCGAGAGGCGTGGTGGTGGTGGTGTGGTGCGGGCGGTGGTGGCTGCCCCGATCGCAGGCCGGGGTGTGGAGGGGAGGGGTCGGCAGGCGGAGGAGACGAGGGGAAGCGGTAGCTGTCGATGTAGATCACGTCCCAGTAGGGCCGGCCGCATTCGTCGTAGAACATCTGGTGGTGCGTGACCGTCTCGAACTCGACGCCCTCCTTCGTGCGGTGGTGCGCTTGCATGCTGATCCCCGCCGCCGGGATGGACACAAGGTGAGTGTCGTGTGTGTCGTGTGTGTGTGCGGTGTGTACCTGAGGACGTCGGACACTCGGGCGGGATTGTCGGTGTCGTGGAGGAGCGGCGAGAAGTTGGTCCAGATGGCGATCTGCTCCTTGGCCGGGATCAGGATCCGCCAGCTCTGGCCCACCAGCTCCGCCTGCGACACGACACGACACGACACGACACACAATACACGCAGGGCACATTAGGCGTGAGCATAGATGTGAGAGCGATCGGGCGCGGGGTCCGGTTGGTCGGGCGTGCATGCGTGCGTGCGTACGAGGGTGTATCGGTAGAGGGCGCAGAAGGCGTGGTTGGCGAGGATGAAGAAGCCGTCGTTGCCCACCTTCTTGAGGATGGCGAAGGGCTTGAGGGCGTCCTTGATCACGAACGGCAGCGACGCCGAGTCGAGACCCCCGCCGGCCGACGACGAGGGCGAGAGACGCGACGGCGCGGCGGGATCCGCCGGATCTGCGGCGCTCCCGCTCATCGGCTTGTGCACCCAGCCCGACGTGGCGGCGGCGGGGGTGGTGGGCGTGGGCGGAGAGGAGGAGGAGGAGGAAGGGGGTGGAGAGAGGTGGTGGCGGCGGTGGGAGGAGGAGGAGGTCTGGCGCAGGAGGGCGTTTTCGTGGCGCAGGCGTTCGAGTTCGGCCTGCATGAGCCGCTGGTCGTCCTTGAGCTCTGTGTTGGACCGCTTGATGGCCCGCAGCTCGCCCATGATGCTCCGCAGCAGCTCCTCCGCGTCTCCCCCGCGCCGGCCCAACGCCTCCCCGCCGCCCCCGCCACGCCGCCGATCGTCCTCCTGGCGCCCGTTCTCCTCTTCCTGCTCCTGCTCCTGCTCTTCTCCGCGCCCATGGCCGCCCTCGTAGTCGTCATCGTCCGATGCCGCCGCCGCTGCTGCTGCAGCAGCAGCAGCAGCTCGTCGTCCTCCTTTGGCCTCCGCTGTGTCGTCGGAGATCTCTTCATTCGCTACTTGTTCGAGCTTCATGGGGCCACGACGGGCTCCCACCGGTCCCCAATCGCCGTTCGCCTGCCGCGCGGAGGCGCGCGTTGGCTCCTCGTGCTTGCCCTGCACCCCGAGCCCGCCCGACGATGATGCCGCCGCCGCCGCCGCTGGGCTCGTCTCACTCTCTGGTGGCCACCGCTGCTGCTGCTGCTGCTGTTGTTGGCGGTGGCGGCGGCGGTGGTCCTCTTCATTCCAGCTGTGGGTACCGCGACGGTCGTCCTCGGGTGCGGCGCGGAGCGGCCCCGCCGACGCCGCAAACGACGACGAGGGCGATGACGACGTAGGCCGCATGTGAGAGGAAGACGGCGAGGAGGAAGACGTCAAAAAGAACGAAGCCGGTGCCGAGGAGGAAGAGGAGGCGGCGGCGGTGGGCGAGAAGGAAGGAAAGAAGGCGGAGGGTTCTATGTTGTGGGGCAGGGGCAGGCGCACGGGCATGTTCAGCATCGTCGTCGTCGTCATGCCTGCCGGGCCGTCGCCCGATCCGGCCGCCGAGTCGCCGTAGAGTCCGGGGAAGGAGACGCCGCCGCTGGTGGCGGTGCCGCCGGGCGAGGGCGGGAAGGCGGGCGACGGACCCGATGGCGAGCCCGACGTCGACGTCGACGTCGTGGTGGTGGTCGTGGACATGGGCAGCGGAAAATTGGGGGTCGCCAGCGGGCTGTGCAGGCCCCTGCCGCTTGACGGGGGCATAGGCGGGAACGCGTGGTGGTGCGGCAGAGGCCGCCGACCCTGCTCGCCCTGCTGCCGCTGCTGCTGGGACTGGCCGGTGGGTAGAGGGGCGAGGGCGGGAGGACCGGCGGCGGCGGATGGCGGCGGCGGCGGAGGGAATTGGGGCAGGCCGTAGTGGCGCGCCCACAGATGAAGCCCAGCGGCAGCGCCGGGAGGAGGAGGGGCAGCAGCGCCACCGGCCTCCGGCGGAGGGACACCCCAGGGCGCGAGGCCCAGGCCCATGGCCACTCCGGCCGCTGGCACGCACCACCACGCCACGCCACGCCAGAAGAGAAGAGCACAGAAGCGAATCATCGTGGGTTACGATCGCGGCGGCGGCGGCGACAGGCTGTTTGCAGATCATCACACGGAGTGGGGTGGGGCTGGGCTGGGGTGGTGATACCAGAGAAGGGGGCGGGGGCGGTCTTGTGTATGGGGCGGGCGGGGGCGGGCGTGGAGCGGAGGGGAGCAGACGAGGAGGACGGCTGGGACCG
>NW_004457654.1:637505-753895 GCF_000313135.1 Acanthamoeba castellanii str. Neff | reverse complement strand
GGGGGGGGGGGCAAGTAGCAAGGAAACAACGCGTCGTCGATGGCGGCGGGAGGTTAGAGAGGGGGGGGGCACCTTGACACGCCGCATCGTGGAGCACCAGGGGCGGCACGTGTGTGAGTGAGTGGGGAAAGAAGAAGATGTGGATTTTAATTTTATTATTTTTAAATTGCAGAAGGTGCTTGCCGTTCCGCGACCAGAGAAAGGCCCAATCGGGTCGGCTCCTCTTTGATCGCCTCCGCGAAGGAGCTCGTGGGATCACTC
The DNA here is from genome assembly GCF_000313135.1 of Acanthamoeba castellanii str. Neff. NCBI lineage: Eukaryota > Discosea > Longamoebia > Acanthamoebidae > Acanthamoeba > Acanthamoeba castellanii. Next base: position 753,634 of record NW_004457654.1, on the reverse strand, counting down.
CCGAGAGGGGCAGGGGATCTCTGTCTAGTGGCGGTAAGAGGACTCCTCGAAGCGGCGGGGCGCGTCGTCGTATCTCCTGCTGCCGCTGTCGCGACCTCTGTCCCCGCCGCTGGCATAGGGGTCATCGCGGCGCGCGTCCCTCTCGCCGTAGGGATCGTCGAAGCGGCGCCTGCGCGGGCTCGGGCTGGTGGCGGCGGTAATTTGCATGACGATGTTAACATTGCAAATACAGTACAAGACAACACACACAACGTCAGCGGATTGCGAGGAATGAGACTAAGAGAGGGGTGCGAGAGGAGGATGTTGGGGGGGGGGGTTGGAGGGTTACCTGCGAGAGCGGGAGCGGCCGCGGGGAGGAGAGGGTCGTCCGCCGCGGGGCGGGCTGGGGCTTCGGTCGCGCTTCCTGGCGGGATGGGGAAGGGAAGAGCACGACGGCGGCGGCGACGAAGACGAAGAAGAATGCACGTAGGGGCAGATGAATGGATGGTCAGCTAGCTACTACGTAGGTGGTAGTGGTCAAAGCACGTGGAGCACGTCGAGAGTAGTAGTGTAGGAAGAAAGAAGCCCGGCCGCGACCGTAGGACACGATGACATCAACGTTGATGGTTTGGGTGATGAAGTGGGCGATGGCGAGCAAGCGCACGATGGGGGAACTCGTCGTAGGTGGTGGGTCACGCCCAAATTTGCGCCGGCGTGGGCGATTGAGGGGCGGAATTCAGCCTCTCTCTCTCTCTCTCCCCCCTCTCTCTCGAGTAGATGGGAGCACCACGTATCATTTGGGGGAGGGGGGTGATTTGATGGTGCGGCGAAGACGCAAGCCGACGATTGCCCCCGGTCTCATGGGAGGATGATGGAGGGTGGATGATGGTGTTGCGGAGTGCGGTTTACCTTGACTCGACACTGCCGCGAGCCACGTACTCCACGCTGATGACTCTGTCCACCATCTGCACGTTGTTGACACCGCCCATCCCAATTGATCCGTTACACGCGTAAGTGGTACCATTGGGATGAGCGCGAGCAGGCCACTGTTCGGCGACTAGAGACCACGCATCCCGTCTAGACCCCAAATTGGGTGTCGAGAGGCCGGGCAGGAGGGAAGGCGGTACCTTGGTCCCGTTGAGGGCTTCCAGGGCGCGGGTGGCCTCCTCGACAGCGCTGAACTGGACGAATCCAAAGTTCCTCTTCAACTCGATCTGCTCACCGACGTCCACATGTCAGCACTTGTGATTGGGCAGGAAACTTGGCAGTAGCAGCAGCAGCAGTCGTACCCTGACGATGCGTCCGTAGGGGCTGAAAAGATCCTCCAAATCGCGGGCCCGAGTAGAGATGGCATCAAAGTTGACCACAAACAGGGTCTCGCTGGGACGCCGGGCAGCATCTCGTCTCCTCTCGTCTTCTCGCCTGCTCCCGTAAACACCTGAGGTAAGATCGTGTAAAATTGTGCGGCAATGCTGGGGGGGACGAACTTTTTGATGAGGCCGTCTCCACGGGCAAGCTCGACGCGAAGGCGTTTGCGACCGTGAAGGCTGCCGTCGAGCTCGCGCACGGCCCTGTGGTGCCCATTCTCGAGGAAAACGAACGCATAGCCCTGCTTCATGTCCACGCGGCGGATGTCGCCCTTGCCCTCGAACAATTCGCGCACCTCCTCGGTGGTGGTGTAGGGATCCAGGTTGCCCACGAAGATGGCACGCTCAGGATCGACGGCCTCCTCTCGGCGCCCGCGGTCCCTATCACGATCACGATCGCGGTCCCTGTCCCGCTCACGGCTGCGCTCGCGATAACGTTCCCTGTCCCTGTCCCTATCTCTATCGGAATGCCTATCACGGTCGCGGTCGGAACCGCGCTCGCTTCTCTCGGGACTGCGATCCATCTTCCTTCTAGCAAATTGCGCGATTGCGCTGCCGCGCACTCAGCGCGAAAAAAGTCGAGAAAACGCCATTTCCCGGTTGGACGAGTTTTTGATAGCCAAAACCAATCGGTATATCTCAGTTTTGGGAGTCAAACTTCATTCTTGGCAAGTCGTTCGCGGCTTGGCCGACAAAAACGAGGCACGCCTGGAAGGCCATTCTGCGAAGCAACGCCTTCTGTCGTCTCGTACTGCCTGCGTTCTGTTTCCATCTGTTCTTGTGGCGGCCGCAGCAGCATCATCATCGGTAACAAAACATGTCCGACTACGACCACCTCTTCAAAATCCTCATGGTGGGGGACAGCGGTGTGGGCAAATCGTCCCTCCTGCTGAGGTTCACCGATGATACCTTCACGGACAACTTCATCAGCACCATCGGTGTCGACTTCAAAATTAGGACCGTTAACCTTGATGGCAAGGTTATCAAAATGCAGATCTGGGATACTGGTACGCGTCCCTCCCGCCCTCCATCACAAGCGGCTTTATCCTAAACACTGTTTCTTGCGGGGGGGGGGGAATGTTATCATTACAGCGGGACAGGAGCGGTTCAGGACGATCACGAGCAGCTACTACCGAGGCGCGCACGGCGTCATCCTCGTATACGACGTCACCGATCAGGTGAGCTTCAACAATGCGCGCCAGTGGCTGACTGAGATCGAGCGGTACGCCTGCGGCAACGTCGTAAAGCTGCTCGTGGGCAACAAGAGCGATCTCGTGTCCAAGCGCGTCGTCTCCACCGCCACCGGCAAGGAGTTCGCCGACCAGTTCCATCTGCCCTTCATTGAGGCCTCGGCCAAGGACGGCAGCAACGTCAAGCAGGCCTTCATGACCCTCGTCAAGGAGGTCTACGAAAAGGTCGTTGGCGATTCTGCTTCATCGGGTGGCGGCTCTCTGGGCCAGTCAGACAACAACAAGGTCAACGTCGCTGCCGCCAAGCCGGAGAAGAAGAAGGGCGGCCTCAAGTGCATCCTCTAAAGCGCCCCTCATCATCTACCGTCACATCCTCTGCGCAATCCCTAGCCTACCCTCGTTTTACTCCATCATCGAGCTCGTTGTATTTATTTCCTCCCCTCCCCTCCAAGCAAGCATAAACACCACATTTTTGGAAACGAATGGATCTCGATGAATGATGAAGATTGAACCAATCATGGCAACACACATTCAGGGCGTTTCGTTTTGGTGGAGTGGGGGCTGCGCAGAGGTGGCGCTCGTCAACGGTGCCGCGTCCTCCGCAGTAGTTGCTGGTCGGCGTGGTTCTGTCGTTTCTTGCGAGCTGGCCGAGCAGTCCTCGCTCTGCCCCTCGCCCAGAGGTGGATCCACCGCCGGTGAGGTCGATGAGGTCGTCGTCGGTGCCGAGGAAGACGACGAGGATGATGATGGCGAAGAAGAAGAAGAAGAAGAAGGCCGAGGTACGGCGAAGAGCTGGTAGGCCTCACCAGCGGGCACGTAGTGCTGCTGCTCGACGAGGTACTGCGGACGGGCCGGGCTCCAGCGCAGGTAGTACTCGGCCCAGAAGATCATGCGGGCCCGCGAGCAGTTGGGCACGAGGACGTGGGGGTTGGGCCGGTAGAAGACGTTGGTGAACTCGGACTGGTTGAGCATGACGTAGGTCCAGATCGACGTCGTCTCCTGCTGCACGGACGCCTCTTCCCGCTCCTTCTCGTTGTCGCACAGGAAGTTGCCAAACTGGCAGCTGTAGAGCGCATCAAGGAGGAAGATCAGGAGGTTCGAATTGAACTGGAACGACGCCGGGAACTGTGCAATCAATCATCGCGACCACCCACCCACCACCACCACCCATCAGTGTCACCACATGCGCGTGCAGCACACGACGCCAGATGCAGCAGAGAAGAAAGACGATCGATGAAGTGGACAGGGCACCTGCTGCAGGAGCTGGATGCACGCATCGATGAACTGCAGGAATATGGGCCCTGTGTGGCGAGTCAGCGGGAGGAGGATCAGCCACACGAGGCACAGAGGCCGCACGGATTGTGTGTACCTCGTTGGTCGTGTGCGTAGTTGGGATGGCCGTGGCCCGTGCGCTCCCCGAACTTGTGCCCGAAATTGATCCACTCCTTGTCCAGCAGCGCCATGAATCCCCTGTTTTCGCGCACGGCGACACCGAAAAGAAGGAGGAGGAGAAGAAGAAACGGTACATGAGCCACGGGCCACACGGCAATACGGGGGGAGTGCAGTGGATGGGGAAGTACCGCAGGGTGCGATAGTTCTCATTGAGCAGCATCATCGACAGGCTCACCAACTGGAGGGGGGGGGAGGAGAGAGAGAGAGAGAGGCAATTAGCCACCAGCCCGCACCGTTGTAACGTACCACGCAACACTCATGCCGTACCTGGCTCGTTCGGTCCCATCCGTCGCTGGCGCGGAGAAGATGCGGAGAGAAGAGAAGAGAAGAGAAGAGAGAGGAGGGTTCAATATACAACAACTCGCGACACCGGTGTCCCGAGCCACACACACACACACACAAATAGAATCGATGCTCACCTGCAATGGCACAGGATGGACGCGCTTTGCTTGTCGATCAGCTCCGTCATGTAGGCCGACGACTGCAGCAGGAGACGCACCCACTCGAGCCATCCTGCCACGACGTCAATGTACGGCCCACCGTGGTGGAATCCCGAGGGAGGGTTTCGTGTGGAGATTGGCGTGGGTGGTGGAAATCGAACCGGTGGCTTCCAGGTTGACGGCCCACTTGGGGTCGTCCGGCCGCTGGCAGAGCGTGCGGAGCTTCTTGTAGGCGTCGCGGGCGGTGTGGATGTTGGGGAGGCCCAGGAACTGCGGCGGGGTGATGAACGGGTACTGCTTGGGCGTTTCGTAGCCGGCTCCCGCCGCCGTGTTGGCCACGGCGTTGACCTTGGGGCGGGCATCGAGCACCTGCAGCTTGCCGCCGTGCGGATTCGCGCGGAATATGGCCTCCAGCAGGCTCTCATCAGCCGCCGAGCGCGCTCCCGTGAGGCCCACCATTGGCTGCGAGCTGCGCGTGATCGCCGCCTGCTCGCGTGACCAATCAGCATTCAGTCATCCAATCAGCCCTTTCGCTCAGCCCGAAGGCCTTGCAATCAAGGCTGGCAGGCTGCTGCCGGGCGCGGCGAGGGGCGCACCTGATTGACGTGCTTGTAGGAGAGCACGGGCAGGCGCCCCTTGGAACGGAAGTCGGCCACCTTGCGGAGGGTGTCGTCGTCGATGGACTTGGGCACCACCAACAGCTTCGGATACGTCGCACAGAGCGAAAAGTCCTCATTCACCCGGGTCAGCCTGGACCAAAATCAGCCATACGCACACGCCATCACATCACATTCAGCCGGTGTGTGTGTGTCGTGTGTCGTGTGTGTCGTGTGTCGTGTGTGTGTCGTGTTGGTGTGTGTTCCGCGTTTTACCTCCACTGGGAGCAGGGATTGAGGACGCCCTGCCGCTGGAACTCCTCCTGGGGGTCGTAAAACGACCAGCGGGCGACCTGCTCCCACGGGGGCCGGAAGGAAAAGGCGAAGAGCTCCCGCACGTTGGCCGGGAATGTGCGCTTGAGCACGGCCCCGTAGAACTCGGCGTGCCGGTCGTCGCGCGTGTCGAGCGCAAACACCACCTCCCGAAAGTCTGCACACCCGAGGTTGCGTCCGCAGTTGGGGCGTGGTGTGAGTGCGCAAGAACAACCGCGCGAGAAAGGCATCTTGTGGGGAGGGTGCTGTTTGCAAAGACCTTTGCACTTGAGGCAGAGGATGAGGTGGTAGCCAGCGGGAGTCTTGGGCTGGACCGCCCCGCCCTTGGCTTTGGCTTTGGAGTGCGACTTGTTGGAGCGGTCTCGCCGATCGAAGTACTTCACCCGAAAGATGGAGCCGAGAGGCACGCGCTGCACTCCCCCGTACCACTACACCCACGATTTTTATTTTTTATTTTTATTTGTTTATTATTTATTATTATTTATTATGTATCGCCCGTTGTTGGGGGGAATGGGGAGGGGCGTACTTGGCTGGTATGGTCGGGGAGGAAGATCAAACGAAAGTTGGTGAGGTGGAGGCGACCAGACAACTGGGCGGCGACGTCAAATGCCGGGTGGGATCGAAGGAGGGCCTCCCCGATGAACTTCTCCACCTCGCCCGGCACCACGACGAGGCCCTTCGCCTTGTGGTGCTTGGCCACTTTGGGCTTATTGGGACTGGGGCCGGGGCTGGGGCTCGGGTTCGGCTGTTCATCCTGGGGTGCCGCAGCCTTCATCCTCTTCTTCCTCACAAGAAGAGGAAGAAAAAAAAAAGCAAGAAAAATTGCCAGCAGGAACAGTCGCCAGAACATGGCACAGGCACAGCTGAAGAAGCTGGTTGCACTCCGCACAAAAAACGAGAGAGAGAGAGAGAGGCGAAGATGGTGGGAAGCCTTCGATAGAATGATGTGTAGTGATTCTCATCAGTCGGACAAGGTCTCGGTTTCATCGTGGGCGACGGGCGGCGCGCCGATAGGCGGCGGTTCGATGATCTCGCCGCGGCACGTAGGACACTGGTAGTAGGCCTTGACGTCGATCACGCGCCCTATGTGAATCTCCTCGCACTTCTTGTGAATCCACTTGGTGCAGCTGTCGCAGCCGATCCACTTGGTCGTGTTCCAGTCCTATGCGCACGCGCGCGCGCATCATGATGCAGCAGAATGCCGGTGTGAGCAGCAAGGAGCAGCGCAAGGCAAGGTGCAAGGCGGGCGTACCTCGTCGGCCATGTAGATGTAGTGGCAGTAGGTGCAGAACATCTCCTTGCCATAGCGGGTGCCACACCCGTGACACAGCATGATGGGCGAGGTGGACCCCTGCACGCACACGATTTCGTATGAGAGAGAACACGCGGTCGTTGTGTGTCGCGTATTATATGTGGGGCCATGTGGGGCCGTGTGCGGCGTGTGTCGTAGTGTCGTGTGAGAAAGCTGATGATTGATTCTAAGTACCCTGGGGATCCATCCTTCCCGCCAGCTGGTGCTCTTGGGCTTGGAACAGTTGCTGCAGCTTGCTCCCCTGTGGTGTGTGCGGCGGAAAAAAAGACAAGCCAACACCGCCCCCCCCCCCAAACGTGTGAGCGCAAGTTGGCCATCTCAAACTCAACGCAATTAATTGGGAGATGGGAGATTGGGGGGGGGGGGCAGGCGCGTACGAGGGGGAGCGTATGCTCTGTCGCTTGGGGCGCCTGGCGTAGTGGGCAGCGCCCTTCTTGGGCGCGTAGAGGAAGGTGGGCTCGGCCATGCCTCGCACAAAGTCGGCCCGGTGGTCCCGCCCGCACACGAGGAAGAGCAGGTCGTCCACCAGCACCTCCTCCACCGACGTCGGCACGTCGTCGCCGTCGTCGTCACCAGCGCCCCACTCCCGCTCCTGCTGCGAGTGCGTAAGGCCGCCAGCGGACTCCTCATCGGACGACGGCTCGGTCTTGGCCGCTGCCGCCGCCGCCGCCACGCGCTCCGCGTCTGCTCGGCCGCGACCCGGCTCGTCGCTCCTCGACGTCGTCGTCTTCCATTGGTCGTTGTTGTCGCCGCGGGTGTGGTAGTCGGCCGCCGCCGCCTGCTGGCCCTGGCCCTCGGCGAGGTCCGAAGCGTGGTGGAAGGTGGAGAGCGTCATGGCCACCAGGTCGTGCGGCAATGGTGGGGCCGCAGCCGCCGCCTCTGGCGTGGGCTTGAGCTTCCGCGGGCGGCCTCTCGGGCGCTTGGGCGGGGGCGGCTGAGACAGCTGCAAGGTGGTGCCGGCCCCGTTTGCTCGGATGGCGCCACCTTCGTCGTAGCGCTCGTCGTCATCTTCGTAATCCTCTTCCTCCTCCTCCTCCTCGTCGTCGTAGTGATCGTCATCGTCATCTTCGTCTGATGGGAGGGTGTGAACATGTCCGTTGGAGCGTTGCCCCTCATCGTCATCGTCCTCTTCAACATCGTCATCATTGTCATCTTCGTCATCTTCGTCGTCGTCGTCGTCTTCGAGGTCGTCCTGCCACTGTTGCTGACGCATGCGTGCCAGGGTGTTCTGCTTGGCGCGGCGCGAGGAGGCCTCGACGGAGCGTGTCGGGGCGCGACGCCCGAGAGGCGGAGGCGGAAGGGACGGGGCCGGGTAGAGGAATGGCTGGAATGCGCCCTCCCCCACCGCCGCCGCCGTCGACAGCGAAGAAGACGACACAGAGTTGCCGTCGCCTTGGCCGTGCTCGCGCATGAGGCGCGCGAGGTCCTCGAGCTTCTTCTTCTTGGTGCTCCCCTTGGGCCGGCCGCGCGGCTTGGGTTTCCGCTCGTCCGATGACGAGAGCTCGGGGCTGCCGCCGAGCGGTGCGCTGCCGACCACTAGGGAGGAGCCCGCCGCCGGCGTCGTTGACGCACCGCTCGAGTGGTGGTCGGGCAGAGCTCCTGGCACCTCCCCACTGCGACGCACATGGGCCGCACACGGCCCCCTCGGGCTGGACATGTCCGTGAACGCGAAGGCGAAGCGCACATGCCACACGTCAGCCGAGGCACGCGTGGCACGCGGAGAATGGGGAGGCGCGCGCACCTCTTGTGGCAGCAGATGGAGCACATCTGGAGCGCGCACGAGTGGAGCATGTTGTACGAGTTGCAGTGGACGCACTTCAGGGTGCGGTAGACCGACTGAGTCCCCTTTGAGCACACACCGACCACACGCACACGCACACGCACACGCGCCCATGTCAGACGGGGGGGGGCAAGCGAAGAGTGGTGGGGAGGAGATTGCGTACCGCGGCCGCAGGCGCCGGACGGGCGACGTCTTCAGAACGGAGGACCCGACGGGTGGCGAGGATCTCGCTCTCGCCGGCATCGTTGAAGGCATAGGCCGAGGCCGAGGACTCGGAGGGGCTGTGCGGCGCGTCCGTGGCGAGGTTGCGCCGCTTGGCCGGGGGCGGGCGGAGCGATGAGGGCGCCGATGACGTGGAGGTGGACGAGGACGACCCCCGCTTGTGGGAGTGGGCGGGGCAGCGCTGCCCGTCCTGCAGCATCCACGCGCGCATGGCATCGTGTGAGCTGAGCACACACAACCACACACACACACAAGAGGTGGAGGGGAGGAGCGCACCTTGGGACAGCAGATGGAGCAGCACGACTTGGGGCACGCCCCGAGGGCATTGTTGGAATTGCACTGCACGCACCGCGTCGGGTGCTTCCGCTTCACCCCTGATGGCCATCCCCCCCCAACAAACAAAACAAAACAAAACACAAAAGAATGTGAGGCAGCTGAATGAATGGCGAGCCGATCGGTGCACGATTGGGGGGGGGTTTCGAGGGCCGAACCGAGAAGCTGGGCGGGGTCTCCGCCGAGGTCGAGGGCGTAGGGCGGGGCGGCCGAGGGCAGGGCGGCGAGGATGGAGTCCAGGGACGACGCCGACGGCGATAGCGCGTCGGACGTCGAGTCCAGGGCGGGCGACGCCGAGCGCGACGCGGCCGCGTTCTTGAGGAAGAAGGCGAGGGCGTTGGTCGAGCTCTCCTCCTCCTCCTCGGCCTCGCCCGCGTCCTCCTCCTCCTCACCGCCCGAGGGCGAGGGCGGCGCCGGAGCCGAAAGAGAAGTGCTTCGCGCCGTCTGCTGCGCCTCGTCGCCTCGCTCGCTGCCGTCGCCCGCGCGGGTGACGATCACCGTCGGCGACGGGTGTGCGAAAGAGGAGGGCAGCGACGGAGATGGCGTTGCGGCGAGTGGCGGAGAGCTCGCCACGGCGCCGGCCAGCTCCTCCTCGGGGTGGGGCGGCAGCTGGGGCGAGCTCGCGCCGCCGGCTGCCGTACCACCGCCAGCACCACCAAGGCCGCTGCCGCCTTCGGGCTTGGGCCGGAGCACAGCGTCGGGGCCGGGCGTAGCCGTGGCGGGTGCCTTGAGGGCCTCCTTGAGGGCGTGCGGACTGCACATGGGTCCGTCCTTGGGGCAGCACACCCGGCACATTGCTGACATTCCACCACCACCAGCCACCACGTCACGCGTGAGACTGACTGAAGTGGCCCGCGGGCTGGGGGCAATAGGGGGCACGCACCCTTGGGGCAGAGGCGGAGGTAGTTGTTGGCGTGGCACAGGGCGCACTTGCGGTGCTGCTGGGCCTGCGGCTGCGAGGACGCGCGTCGTCGCACGCGCCGCGCTGCCTCGCCCTCCTTGAGGTGGGGCGAGGACGTGGGGCCGGGCTGCTCGTTGTTGTTGATGCTATTGGCGACGATGCTGTTGTTGGCGGTGTTGATGGATTCCGCCACCGCCTCTGCATCGGCGTGCTCCACCTTGGCCTTCTTCTTCTTCTGCTGCCGCTTTTCTTCGTCATCGTCGTCGGCCTCCCCGCCGTCGTCCCGCGATTGGCTCGTCGCTCCGCCCTCGGATGTTCGCTTGGTGCCCCGGCTGGCGCTGCTGAGAGCCGTTCGCCTGCTGCGGTCGGCGTGCGCTCGACATGGCTCCCCTGCACGTGTTGCACGTGGGCCATCGGAGGGGGGGGGGTTAGGTGCGTTGCGCATCGCGTGGCGCGTGTGGTGGATGGGAGGAAGGAATGGAGTGGTGGTGGGGTGGAGATGGGAATGAGGTCGTGCGTGGGGTACGTACCGTCGAGGGGGCAGCAGCGGGAGCACATGGCCTTGGTGCACGCGCGGAGGCAGTTGTAGGTGTTGCACTTGGCGCACTTGGTCGTGGTCGCGAAGGGCACGTACGCGGTGGTGGCGCCCTTGCTGCTGCTCGTCTTGGACCGCTTCTCGCTGGCCGAGTCGGCCTCCTCCCCGCCGCTCTTCCGTCGCTTCTTCTTTTTCTTCTTATCTTTCCTTTCTTTGTCTTTCTTCTCTTTTTTGTCTCTCTTCTTCTCCTTCTTCTCCTTTTTGTCCTTCTTCTTCTCCTTCTTTACTTTCTTTTCTTTCTTCTTCTCTTTCTTCTTCTTCTCCTTCTCCTTCTTCTCCTTCATGTCGCTTTTGTCATCGGGCTTGGCTGACGAGTCCGGGTCCTTCGAGTCGCCGCGGGGACTTTGGTCGCCGCCGTCACCACTCGGCTCCCGCCGTCGTCGAGTGCTGAGGGCGACGGCCTTTCCCTTCGTCGCCTTCGTCGTCGCCTGCTCGCCTTCCTCCTCCTCCTCCTCTTCTCCGTCGCCTTCGTCGGTCTGCGCTTCCCTCTTTCGTTTCATTCGACTTTCTCTGCTGGACTTGCGTCTTCGGCTGCGAGCCGTAGCCGAGGCCGTGCGCGACGATGACGATGACGAAGGAGACGATGACGAGTCACTGTTATCATCATCATCATCGGAGGAGGAGGAGCTCGTGCTGCTGCTTCCGCTTTCTCCTTCGTCTGCAGAACTCGATGACGACGATGACGGCGATGATCCGGAGGAAGAGGAGGATGCGGTGGCGGCGCTGCTCCGCTGTCGTCTCCTCCGTCGGCTGGAGGCGTTGGCGCGGGAGCGCATGATGTCGGCCATTTCGCGGGCTTCGAAGCGGCGCTGCAGCTGCTGCATCTCCATCTTCTGGATCGTCGTCTGGCGGGCACGGCGCGACGGCAGCCACTTGTACCTACGACCGACCAACCAACAACAGCAAAGACCGTCACACCACTCGCATCAGCCAGAGCTCTATCATATGACCATCATCGTCGCCGCACGCACGCACGCACGACACACCACACCCCATACCACACCACCACGACCACCACCGCCACCGCCGCCACCGCCGCCACCACACACCGGCGGGGCCGGTGTCGTGGGTGGGTGAAGGGAGAGGAGAGGGGAGGAGGGCTCACCGGAAGAATCGCCCGATCTCGATGCCCGCAGGTTCGTCCTTGCCGGCGGTAGCGCCGTCTGGGTCTTCGTCGTCTTCACCTTCACCTTCTCCCTCTTCTCCTTCTTCTTCCGCCTCGCGCTCTTTTTTCTCGTCTCCTTCTCCTCCTTCTTCTTCTTTCTCCACAACCATGCCCTCATCGTCTTCCGCTTCCCGATCGTTGTCCTGCTGCTGCTGCTGCTGCTGCTGGATGATGCGGTGGCCGCGCATGCAGGTGCATGCGTGGTTGCGTGGTTGCGTGAGATGATGGCCGCGCAAGGAGAGAGAGATGCAAGCGTGGGTTGGGGGGGGGAGCTGGAGCAGGGGGTCAGGGAGACACGTACGGAGCAGTGGTGGGTCGTGTGCAGCGGCGGTTGCGGCTGCGCGGGCCGAGTTACGGCCGCAGCGATGTCTCCGCCTTCTGCACCGCGCCAGGCAGCAACACGTGCGTCCATGGGGGGTGAGACGTAAAGGGAGGGGAATATGTAAAGTTTGTGTCTCTATGTGGTGTGGTGCATGGTGTGCTGCCTGGTGTGGTGTAGTGTGGTGTCGGGTGTGGGTGTGGTGGGGTGTGGTGCATGTTGGGCACTTGAGTGCGTCCTCCACCCCCCTCTTGAGGCAATAAGCAAATAAATAAATAACGTAGTGGTGGAGGGAGGGGGTACCGGTGGGGTCCATGGAAGTGTAGCGCTTGAGAAAAGGACGAGACACGAAGGAGGAAATCAATCAAGAGCCGAGTGTCGCGGGAGAAAGGCGGTGCAGGAAGAGGAGCAGCGTAGTGTAGTGAGCAAGGGTGGCCGCAGAGTCGGTAAATACTAGCGACCGGCGGGAGGTGCTGAAATATTATTTTTTTTGTCCACCACCACCACGTTCGCCTCAGTCTATCAGTGGATGGATCGGATCGGGTTGTCCTCACCTTCAGCCGCGAGATAGCCCCTTCCCGTTCTTCCGGTGGTGGCCGTTTTTAGTGTCGACAAGCCTTTAACGCCACCTCACCCGCCACCTTAACTGCGTGCAACAGACCAACAGTGGGCCTCATAATTTGCAACCGCCGCCACAAACAGACAACGACTTTGCCCTGGCCCCACGACACCAGAAATGAGCGAAGAGATTGGGCATAGTAGCGGAGAAGAAGATCAGCCGCACATGGAAGAGGAGCGAGAGGTGTTGCGTGATGCCAACGGGCAGGTGCTGGACGAGACCAAGTCGGTGAAGGTGGGGCTCGACCGGGAGGAGCTCATGGCCGAGTTCGCCATCCTGGCCGAAGAGGAGAAGGAGGAAGAGGAGCGCGCGCAGGCCGTCTTCGTGGAGGCCGTGGAGAACCTCAAGCTCTACTCGCAACTCGACCTCGAATCCATCGCCCGACTCCTCTCGTAGGACCTCTTCGTGTTTTCGTAATTATTCTATTATTTATTAATTATTACTAGGGGGCAATTATTTGATCAATTATTATTTAGTCGTAGTCGTAGAAGCTCACCCGTTTCCTCCTCGCTCACACCGCAGGGTTTTGGAGGACAGCGGCCGCGACGAAGGAGCCGCCTGGGAGTACGCCATCCCCACCACCTCTGCTTCTACGTCTTCTTCTACTTCTTTGGCTTGCTCTCCTTTGCTCCGACGCGTGGAGAACTGACAGCTGTGTGTCGTGTGCCCTGTTGTGCCGTGCCGTGCCGTGCCGTGTCGTGTCGTGCGTTGTGTTGCACGTGGTACCAGGTACTTCTTCCAGCAGGGCGCGCACCAGGTGCTGCTGGTGCTGCTGAACGCGGAGGAGGTGGTGGAGGACCAGCGCCGCACGGACCAGATCCTGCAGATGTGGGAGCGCATCGCCCGCTTCGTGTTCAAGCTCAGCGAGGAGGACCAGGGCGTGGTCTACGACGAGCTGCGGCGACAGGGCATGGTCGAGACCCTCGCCTTCGCCATGCGCCACCACCCGCACCACCCGCCGGTCCTGCGCCGCGGCGCGTTCCTCCTCGCGCAGCTCTTCGCCCAGGACGCGCCCGCCAAGCACTCCGACGAAGACCCCTCGGCGCGCACCCGCATGCTGGCCGCCGAGGGCCTCGTCGACCTCTTCCGCACCATGGAGAGCCAGCCCGCCACCTACTCCCCCGACCTCCTCGCCAAGGTTCTCTTCTCTTCTCTTCTCTTCTCTCTNNNTCTCTCTCTCTCTCTCTCTTCTCTTCTCTTCTCTTCTCTCTCCACCACGCGCCTTCGTTTTCTTTTTCTCCCCCCTTTGCTTCGTTCTTTGGTGCAATGGTGGCTGCTGACGTGGTCGCTGCGGTGGGGCGTAGGTGCGAGAAATGCGGGAGGCGGTCGAAGGCGGGAAGGGCGAGAAGAAGAGCCAGAGTCAGCACCGAGGACAGCAGGCGGCCGCGGCGGCTGCGGTGGAGGCGGAGACCAAGCGGGCGGAGGAGGTGGAGCGCGCCCACAAGCAGGAGGCCGAAACGAGGCACGCCGCGCGAGTACGGCTCGCCGATGAGCTGATCGAAGCGGGGCCTTCCCCGACCGAGAAGGCGCCCCTCCTCTCTGCGCACCAGCGGTACGCCGCCTCTACCGTCTCTGGGTGGTGGTGGGTGGTGGGTTGGCTGAACGAACGCGCGCCGATGGAACCGCAGGCATGCGGGGGTCAACCAGGTGGTCACGGGCGACGGCTGCTGCAGCGCGTGCGTGCTCATGTAGGCGACGACGCCCCTGAACGATCGTTTCCTGAACCGCGTCGTGATCGACATTCACCCGCCGTACTGTACCATGACCACACCCACAGCCTTTATTTATCGCGCCCTGTGCCACTGACGTTCCTTGACCAAGTCAAGGAATAAAAATAAAGAATTAAAATTCAAACCACCAAACGTGTGTTTGTTACAAGTTTGGGTGGAGACAAGTGTTTGTTGTTTTTTGTGTTGTTGCCTCACTGCGTATGGCTGTTATGTACATTCAATCGAGAAGGGGAGCTGGTTCGTATTGCCTCACATGCGCTGCTTTTGCAGTTCGTGCACTCGCATGGCGAGGGCTCTCTTCTGGAACTGCTCTCTGCACAAGTTGCGCGTCAACTGCGCCCAAGGAAGAAAGGTGAAAGTCAGCAATGGCTCGGCACAACTCAAGGGGGGGGGGAATGTGTGCCTTGAGATGGGTCTGCAGGTCGATGGTGTTCGAGTGGAGGGCCTTGTCCATGTAGTACAGCGTGTCCTCAATCCCCGCGTCCTCCGCCACCAGCTCCATCATTCTGCACAGGAGAGAGACAGAACCCATCTTAGCCGAGTCTAGGCCCGAAGGGCCGGTACGCTCGAGGAGGAGGAGGAGGAGGAGGGCGGGGAGTAGTACTGCGCGGAGAGGGCGTCGGCCGGCACGACGAGGTCGTCCACGCCCAGCTGCACCGTTTCGCTCTCGGAGATCCACTGCCGGGTCTCGTGCTCCTTCTCCTCGGCCGCCCGCAAGTACTCATCCAGCTCCCTCTGCACACATTCCAGGTAACACACGACACAGACGACACAAGACACACACGACACGACCAACGAGACACGACACAGTCTGCAGTCAGGCCGGGTCCCAAACCACGAGCAAGGCAGCGACACGCGTGCATGCACCAGTGGGGGGGGGGTTGGTGGTGGGAAGGCACCTTGTCGTGGGCGAGCGTGGTGAGCGAGTGCTGCAGCCACGAGGAGCCGTCGCGGAGTCGCTGCTGGACGAGGTGGAACTGGTTCACGTCGGCCGACACGGCTTGCCACACGTCGTTGGCCTTGCGCGCCATCCGCTCCTCCAGCTCCCGCTTGCGGCCGCCCTCCGGCTGGCCCGAGGCGAACGGTGGCGGCTGGTGCGGCTGGTGGTGCGGGTGGGGGTGGCCCGGGTATCCGCCGCCCATATGGGCCGGCTGCCCCGGCGGCGGGCCGTAGGCGGGCGGGTGCTGTGAGCCGTAGGCAGTACCTACGGGCGAGTAGGCGGGCGGCGGCGTGGCGGGCGGCTTGGCGGCGGCGGCGACGGTGGGAGGTGGCGGCTGCTGGGCCGACGATGATGGCGACGAGGAGGAGGGGGAGAGCGAGGAGGAGGAGGGCGGCTTGGCGTAGACGGGCGGGTCGGTGGAGAAGATGGTCTGGAGGTCGGTGACGAGGCCCAGGAGGTCGGAGCGGGCGGGCTGCCAGGCGGAGAGGTAGGGCGTGTAGCACTGGCCGGCCGAGTCGACGTGCTTGTGGCGCGGGCGGATCTCCATACCGCGCGTGGGCCGCACGAAGCAGAGCGGCGGCTTCTCGGGATAGTCGCGCACGACAAACACCTCCACGGGAATGTTGTACTGGTTCGTGCGGAACCTGATCGGCACGGTGCCCACCAGCGCCACCAGCAGATACGAGTCCCCCTCATTGCTCACTACACCCCCCCCCAGCGAAGTATTAACAAGTGACAGAAATAATTTTAATTTAATAATAATAATAATAAATGGGAAGTGTCAGAGCAAAAGAACGGGACAACTCAGGGCGGGTGGTTGGGGGGGGGTACCGAAGGTGTCTTCTTTGGGCTTGAGGCTTGGCACGCGAGCAAGGAGCTTCTGTATATCGGCCCTTACCCTCTGGTGGGTTGTCGCATACTGTGTATTCATATCAAATTGCGATGGCGCATTAGAAAATTGGGGCCGCAACTGCGGGTGGAGAGAAGAGCGAACCAGTTGGTTGAGGGTGTCGAGCACGGCCTCCATGCTTCGTTCGTTGCGTAGAAATCAACAACGAAGTTCGCTTGATTTGATGTTCACGTTCGGGGGAATGACCACCCTAGACCGGAATAGGTGGGCTGGGCAACACTGGTGGCGAATGGGCGAGGCGGGCGAAATTTCAAGGGAGGGAACGTGCAAAGCCCGGGCACGCGGCCACGCCAGCAAGGCGCCCCTGTTGACTCTTTCGTCTGGGTGCTTTGTGTTGCGGAGATCGCCAGCGCTGTCCTTTATATCTCTACCGCCTTATCCCTACATTCTACTTTCTTCTTTCTCGCCGCATCATGTATCTCTTCGATTGGTTCTGGGGTGTTCTCTCTTTCCTGGGTACGTCTTTCTTTGCCCTTCCGTTGCATCGGCCTGCAAATGGATGCTCATCTAGCGAAATGGGGGCGGGCATTGTGCAGGTCTCTACCACAAAAGCGCAAAGATCCTTTTCCTGGGCCTCGACAATGCAGGAAAGACTACCCTTCTTCACATGCTCAAGGATGACCGCCTTGCCGTCCACTACCCGACCTTCCACCCCAGTACGCGCACCCGACGCCCCCTCTACTCAAATCATTCTAATCCAAATCTAATCTGTCCCCCCGTAGCGATGGAGGAATTGACTCTGGGCAGCATCAGATTCAGGACCTACGATCTCGGTGGCCACACCACTGCCCGCAAGGTGTGGAAGGATTACTACGCCGACGTGGATGCCATTGTTTTCCTTGTTGACAGCGTGGACCGCGACCGTTTCCCTGAGTCCAAGAGGGAGCTCGACGTACGTTGCATACATGGCAATTGCATCATCATTGGTAGAAGATTTTTCCGTTTTTGTGGGATTTTTTAACATTATTCTATTTTCCAATTGGCAAATCCACAGGGCCTGCTCTCTGCCGACGATTTGAAGACCATCCCCTTCCTTGTGCTTGGCAACAAGATCGACATCCCCAAGGCCGCCTCTGAGGCCGAGCTCCGTCAGGCCCTTGGTCTCCACCAGACCACTGGCAAGGTGCGTCTCTCCTGCAAGACCGTTGATCTAGATGTAGAGAGTGGAGATGAACAACTGACGAACCTTTTCTTCTCGCTCGTTCTTTTTCGCTACGTGCAGAACAAGACCTCCCTGGGAGACAACATCCGCCCCATTGAGATCTTCATGTGCAGCGTGGTCAAGCGCAGCGGTTATGGCGAAGGTTAGCTCTCCTCTCCATCGAGCACATGCAGACTGCATGGCTGTACGCTAGAGTGCTAACTGCTCTCTCTCTCTCTCTCTCTTGCTCTTTGCGTTCTTGCTGGGCAGGCTTCCGTTGGTTGTCGAACTACCTGTAAGCCGAAGGGCAAAGAGGCCTTTATTTTGACCACCCGCCACGCCAACTTCAACACAACCATCACCGCCGACCACTTTGAACAGTTAACGACGAAGGGACATATGCGAGGGAGAACACCGACGTGGAGAGCGGCTGCCACACCCATCACCCGAAGTTGTTGTTTTTACTCTCATCTCCCCTTGGGGATGTTTTTTCGTTTTGCACGCACGACGGCAGTACAGTACACCACACACCCATCCGCCCCACCCCACCCCACCCCACCCCCCATCAATAAACACCATCGTCCGCACCCTTTGTCCACTTCTTCCGTCGCTCTGCCAGCGGCCACACTACTACTGGAGGGCGCGCAGGATGAGGGCTGCGTTTGCCATTCCCTTGCCAACGGCGGCCCGCGCTTCTTCCTCTGTACAGCCACACACTTGAGTGAGCAGCGCCACACGCGCACCGCACGCACGCGCGCGTGTGGGAGAGTGTGGATGGATGGACAAGGGAGGCGTACGGGTGGAAGTAAGTCGGGGTAGGAAGGACTTCTGCAGGCGGGTGAGGGCTGCCGAGGCGGTGGGCGACAGGCGCTGAGCGAAGGCGGCCTGCAGGAACAAAACGTCCGTGTGCAGCTGCAGCGCGCAGCCCCCATCCCTGCACACGCGCGACCAGCCGGGTTGAGTGCCCGTACGGACAGCAGTCACACACGCGGGGGGGGGAGATAGCAGGACGACGCGCACCATGGGCGGCTCCGGGTGGGCGGAGGAAGGCGGGAGCGCAGGCTCTCCTCGTAGCACGACGTGATCCGCTCCAGAAGGCTGGTGATGATGTGCGTCCTGACCAAGAGGGCAACCGGCGCCAGCTCCGCCTGCGCGGTGACCACGCCGGCCACCACCTCGATCACATACTCGCGCACCTCTTCATCATTGCACCCCCCCCCCCGCACCACCAACGGAGGGTGCAAATGAGTCAGGCAGACGATGGGGGGGGGGAAAGACTCAGGCGTGGTGGTGGGGTACCCGGCGGGGCGGAAAAGGGAGTGGCGAGCTGGTCGGCGAGGGCCGGCCCCAGCAGGGCGTAGATCTGCGCCGCTTTGCACCGCACGTACTCGGCGGCGAGGAGGTTCTCCAGCGTGCTCAGGTGGTCGACCACCGTCTGTGTCGCGCGCACGACACACACACAACGAAAAAACAGAGTCATGTCATACCTCACACCGGGGGCGTGTGGAGGGGGTGGTGGAGGGGCGTACGGTCGAGGACGTGGACGGCTTAGACGCGGCGGCGGCGGCGGCGGTGGTGGCAGGTCGGAGGGTGGAGATGAGTCGTTCGATGAGGATCACCACTTCCTCCCGTGCGTACGCGCTGTTGGCCATCGCCACGATCATCCTCTCCTCAGCGCCCTGTGTGCAGCCCCCGACCATCATCAGTTGACCTCAGAAAGTCAAACGCAGTGGTCAGGGGCGGGGCGGTACGAGGTCGGCGCCGTAGCGCGGGGCGCTCGCGAGCGCGATGCTTCGGGTTTCGTCGTCGCCGGGCCAGCAGGCCGCGTGCAGCCCGTCGGCGAAGGCCTTGACAGTCTCCAGCGCCAGTGACTCAATCTCATCCAGCACTCGCTGCATCCACCAAACACAAGCAAACCACACCACACGACAAGCGTACAGGCGATGTGTTGGTCGTGTGTCGTGTCGTGTCGTGTCGTTGGTCGTGTCGTGTGCGGCGAAAGGACGCGTACCTCTTCAATGGCGGGCAGGCTCTGGTAGTGGTGGAGGGCGGACCGGAGGAGCGCCGCGAGGCGCTTGGCCATGTACACGTCGGCGCCCCAGCCCTTGCCTACGTCGGCGTCGGCGTCGTCGGGCGAATCCGCGTCGCCGTAGGCCGCGCCCCCCTGCTCCGCGCCGTCTTCCCAGAGCTTGGCCGCTCCTGCATTCGGTCCCTATCAGCCACGCGTGTCGTGTGGTGTGTCGCTGATCGTGGCGTGTCGTGTGGCGTGGCGTGATTTGTCGTGTCGTGTCGTGGCATGTGGCTGAGGCGCGTACGGGCGAGCGTGTGCCGACGGATGGAGGAGGTGAAGAGGAGGGAGAGCTCGGAGATCAGCGGGGCGAGCAGGTTGCCGGGACCCAGGTCGACGGCGGCGAGAGCGGGGGCCAGGCCCTTCGCGCAGGCGGCCACCTCCAGGATGCACTGGCGCACGTCGTCCAGCAGCTCGCGGCCTTCCCCCGCCACCGCCACTCCGCCGGCCGTCGTCGCCTCTCCCGTATCGGGCGCGGCAAAGGCAGCGCGCACCTGCTGGGCGTAGAGGGCGAGGCACTCCTCGACCAGCTTCCGCGTTCCCTCCTCTCCCTGCGCCACCCGCGTGCGCGCGTGTTCTCTCGTGAGTGTCGTGCGTGTGCGCACACAACAGTACGCGCGTGCGTGCGTGCGAGTGGGTGAGTGGATGAGCGTACTCGAGGCGGTGCGGGTGGGCGGACGTGGGCCATGTGCGTGAGGGAGGGCAAGCCGGTGAGGAGGACGTTGCACAGGCGACGGATGGCGGGCAGCCTGCCGCCTCCCGCTGCAGTGGTGGTGGCTCCGCCGCCCCCGACAGCGTCGGCGGACTCGTCTGCCGGTGGATCTGTCGTGGTGAGCGCGGCCACGATGCTGGCCTGCACGTTGCTCAGGTAGTGCCACGCCGGGTCCACATCTCCGCCCAGGTCCTGCACCGCCCCACGCGCGACACCGCACACGCACACGCACACGCAACACACCGCACACGTCACACAACACGGTTTGCACCAGAGCAGCGCGCAGGGCTGGGTCATGTGGTATAGATGGGGAAAAGTACGTGGAGGAGGCCGATGTGATAGTCGTGCTCGGCGAGGGTGAGGGCGGGGTCGCGGAGGGAGGCGAGGAGCCGGTCGCGGAGGCGGTCGGCCAGGGAGTTGATCTGCTCGGAGACCTTGACGAAGATGCGGACGTTGGTGCCGGCCAGGTAGCCGACGGCCTTCTTGTACTCGCGCACGGCCTTCTCGTACTCGTGCTGGTCCAGGTGGCGCTGGATGGTGAGGGGCAGGTTGAAGATCGTCTGGTACCGCTTGAGCGCCGCCAGCACGTTCCGCTTCTCCTCGATCTCGGCTCGTCGCTCCAGCAGCGACCCAAACAGCCGGTCCGACCGCAACTGCAAGTCTGCGCGCCGCGCGTGAGGAATGCGCGCACGACACGACACGGCACACACGGCACCACACGATAGACAGTCTGTGCACAGCTCTTTCAGGTGCCGGCAGGGCGGGCGTACCGATGTAGGTGTCGTTGAGCTTCTGTATGGCGTGGTGGGACATGTCGTTGTCCTTGATCTCCTCGTAGATCCCTGTGGTGCGGCGGTGCGAGTGCGCACGATATGGCGTCGGTCAGACAACACTAATGTTCAACAACAGCCTCGCCAGGTGCGCCACTCAGAGCATGGCTGTGCAGAGAGGAATCGGCATATATATATATAATAGAGAATAAATGAACTACATACCGTCGATGGAGTCCTTGCACGAGATGAACCGCCCGAAGTTGTCCCGCACGAACGTCTACAGCAACGTCGACGAAGAGCAAAGGCAGAACATGCCACGCGCGGCCACGGGTAAGACACGGTGGTCGATTGGGGGAGGGGGATGAGCGCAACGCCGAGTAGCAGTAGCAGCAGCACACGGAGCTCTGCGCGCTACGCGCGAATCGTCGGGAGGCAGGGGTGGGTGAAAGGCGTCAACAATGGTACCTTGAGTTGCATCTCCTGCCCGCGGAGGAGGGAGCGCAGGGTGCGGGCGCCCTGCTGGAGGTCGGCGTACGAGGTCTGCGTGTGGAGGTCGCCCAGATACTTGCGCGCGTCGAACCCATCGCGCGACGGATCCACGTGGGACGCTGGTGCCACCGTGCACAGTCATTGGAGGGAAGGACGGAGAGAAGAAGAACGAAGAAGAACGAAAAAGAAGAAGCCGCGTCAGCACGCCGTGTCGTGTAGATAATGGAATGCGATGGGGGGGGGGGATTTTGGGCGGCGGGCAGGTACACTTGTCGAGGGCCGGTGGGAGGGAGAGGGTGCCGAGCAGGCCCAGAGGGTCTGTGACCGGCTGCGAGATCTTACCGTCTTCGTCCTCTTCCTCGTCCCGCTGACGGTCACCGCACGCACAACGATGAGCACGCACCGACGCACACACACACACACACACACACACAGAGAGAGAGAGAAGTAGCGGTTGTTGTGGGAGTGGTGGGGCACCCGTCGCGGGGAGGGGGCTCTCTGGCTGGCCGCCTTCGTCGGGACGGAGCGCCCTCTTTCCCGGCCGTTCGGGGCCGAGGACTCCTCGCCCTCCTCTGCGCGACGCACGAACACGAATGAACGAAGGGCACACGTCAGCACGCCGCCGCCACGACCACGCAATGACTCCATATCTCACGCGGACGGTGGATGCCGCAGGCGCATCAGAGAGAGAGAGAGAAGAGCACGCAGGTGGGAAGCGGCTGGCAACCTGAGTCACTGTCCACAAGCTGGGGGCGCCACGCAACCGGTTCTTCCGTGTCGGAGCTCTCCCCTGCATTGTAGAGTAGTCGTGTCAGTGGTTGCACCACCGCCAGAAGCAGCAGCAGCGCGAGGGGGTGACGGTCAACCGTCGGTGGCGGTGGCGGTGTCGAGGTCGTCCGCGTTGGAGGCGTCGTCCTCGGTGTAGTCGCCGTAGCTGGACCCGGAGTCCCCGCCATCGTCCTCGTCCCCGGCCTTCCTGTCCTTCTTCTTTTTCTTCCGCTTGAACAGCTTTGCTCCTCGCTTCTGTACTCCCCCCCCCCCACAAACGCATTCAATCCTTCAGCAGCTGCCCACAACGAACAAAAATGGCCACCTCACTCGCAATTGCAAACCCGCCACACAACACCACGCAAACGTACCATGGCGTATTGTGTGCTCTTTCACTCACTGCTCCTCCGTTCTTGTTGTCCTTCTTTTCCTTTGGTTTTCTTTTGGTTTTGTTATTTTTTTCTGTACAAGAAGGCGTGTGGTTCATCGCCGTCTGGTGAGGCCGGTGGAAGGAAGTGGTGGGCGGCCGCCGGAAGAGGAAGAAGGTGGTGGAGGCGACGAGGACGCCGAAGCGCTGGCCAGCGGGCGGGACGACAATTGCTGATCGCGCTCCTCAAGCAGCTTGCGCTTGTGCTCCTTCTTGGTCTCGCGCTGTACCTCGGCAAAGTCGCGCCAGGCCAAAGTCATGCCCTCCTCGTGGCCCACGTCGGGCCGGCGATCCACGTCGTCCGGCACCAGCGGCGGCAGCGCAAGGGGAAGAAGAGGCGCCGAAGAGGATGATGGCGATGATGAAGCGGAGAAGGTGGTGGAGCTGAGCGGCCTCGGTGGGCAGAACCGGCGCCCGGGGAACTTAGGGAATCGGCGAACTGAGCCGAGAGAAGGAGGGGAAGACGGAGATGGCGATGGCGACGGCGAAGAAGTGGCCGAGGAGGCGGACGAGGGGCTCGGGCGGGGTCGGTTGTAGTCGGCACCGTCGGCCGAGGCGGGTGAGCTGCTGGCGGTGGCGGTGCGCTGGAGGCCGAGGTGGCGGCGCCGAGGCTTGACCTGACGCTCGGCGATGAACTCTACGTCCTCGTCGGGTACTAAAATGATGGGAGCCGACATGGAGGTTTCGGGCGGCGACGATGGCGAGCTCCAGGCCGAGGCCGGAGCCGGCGCGCGTGAGGGCCTGGCCGTGGCGCCCGTTGAATGTGTAGGAGGCAAGCACTCGAAGAGCAGCGGAGACGACGCGGCGGGCGTCGCAGCGGCAGCGGCGGAAGAGTCTGTCGTCAGGTCGACAAATGCAGCTGCGGTGGCAGACGACGTCGATGTCGACGTCGACGAGTCCTCCGACGAGGCCACGGGGCTGTCGCCGGAGCCGCCCTGCATGGCAAAGAGCGCGTCGACAGCGCGCTCCACGCTGCCGCCCACCTGCTGGAGCACGGCCTCCAGGACCTCGGCGTCCATCGAGTCCCCGAACATGCCCTTCAGGCTCTCGAGCCCCTGGGCCATCGCATGCTGGTGCTGCTGCCGGTGAAAGTCTGCGGCGTGGTGCAGCGCCGCACCTCCGCCCACGGTGGGCGGCGGGTGGTGGAGCGAAGCCGAAGCCGGCGCCATCCACGGCGCGCGGCCACCGTAGCGCGCGAAGGGACCCAGGCGACCGCCGTCGACGCGCATACGGGCGCGGGACTCGAGCACGCTGCGTATACGGTCGCGCGCTCCGGCGAGCTGGCGGTCGGCGCCTGCCTGGGACTCCCAGTGGTGGGGCGCCGCAGTCGGCTGTCGCTGTCGCGGAGGCTGGTAGGGGGTGCGTCGACGGGCCGTCGTGGGGGCGGGGCTGGTGGTCGATGCGAGAAGCTGGCGCGATCGGTCTTCCCTTCCGGAAGCGAAGAGGAGGAAGTCGTGGTCTTCGCCTTCGCCTTCTTCTTCTTCGCCAGAGCGGAGGCCTTCCATCTCGTCCTCGTCCAAGTCCTCGTCTTCATCTTCATCGTTGTCGGCAGGGCCTGCGAGGCCGAAGAAGAAGCCCATGGACGCAGCAGGAAGGGCGTCTGCGTCGGGGTGGCCCAGCATGCGGTTGAGGAGGGACGCGCTCGCGTAGCGGTGGCCAGGGTGGTGGTGGTGGTGGTGTGGCTGGCTGGCCTCGGCAGCCTCGGCGGCGCGGGCGATGTCCTCGATCTCGCGGCGCGAGTAGCGGTACTGCTGCTTCTTGGGCCGTACGCGTACCACGTCGGGCTTCTTCTTGGGCTTCTTCTTCTTCTGGCTGGTGACCTTGCGCCCTCGTCTCCTCTTGCTGGGCGGGTTGTCCTGCTCTACTTCTTCTTCTTCTTGCGGTGCGGCTCCTTCTTGCTGCAGCTCGCCTCCTGCTACGTCGTGCTGCCGGGTGATGGTGTAGAAGGCGGCCTTGCACATCGGGCACGAGTTGGCCACCTTGGACCAGCGGTGGATGCAGTCGAAGCAGAAGGCGTGGCGACACGAGTCCAGCACGCCCCGCTCCTTGACCTCCTCGAAGCAGATGCCGCACGTGTTGTTCTTTTCCTCGTCGCCCTCTCCTTCTTGGGCGGTCTTGTTCTTCTCTTCCACCTGCTCGTTGCCGTGCGACTCAACGCCCATGCTCATGCTCGTGTCATCTTCGATCTGCAGCGAGGCCGTGGTGCCCGGGTCTCGCTGTCGTTCTTCTTCTTCCACCTGAATCTGAACTTGTGGTTCGGAACGTGCAAGTGGCGTTGGGATGGGGCGAGTCGGATTGAAGGCTCTCGTATCGTCAACCACTGGCTCTTCTTCCGTGTGGCTGGAGCTGCTGGGGTTGAGGGCGGGCCTCTTGCGCTTTCGACTGCTCCTTCGCACCGAGGCAGCCATCTCGCGTTCGTCATCGATATCCTCATGTTCGGCGTAGCCCTCCATGCCGACGGCAGGGCAATGGGCAGAGGTTGTGGCGTGGAGCGATGAGGGGGGTTGAAGGATCAAGGAGGGTGGATGCAGCAAACCAGTCGGCGGAATTATTTTAAATTCTTTCTTTTTTGCTTTTCTTTTTTGCTACTTTTTCTTGGCGCGAAGTGTGTTGTATCTACTCGCATCGGTGGAGCAAAGATGGAGAGGCTGCGTGGCGTAGCGCAGGGCAGGGCCGCACGCAGGGGCCGAGATGCGGAAGGCGTGCAGGAGGGTGGACTTGGCCAGGAAGCGAACCCGACTGCGGCACTGCTCAAACGCCATGTCAGTAGCTTGCAGGAGGCTCGCAAATCGGTCGAGACCATGATCCAGGAGGAGGATCGGGGGTTTCCCGAGCTCTATGACTTGGTGGGCATGTCGGCAGCTACCACGATGGAGTATGCAATTGATCAGAGGCCTCAGTTTCGTCTTCTCAAGATGATCCCACTTCCGGAGACGCTCCATCAGATGTATAAATGTAACCCCCCTTTCCCAATTTTCTTAATTTGACGCCTTCGGTGGGCACTGATTAATTTGATTTTCTCGGCATTAGCCATCGAGTGCAAGTGCTTCTTGGGCCTCTTCCCCGAGATCAACAGGTATCTAACAACGTTATTTTCTATTATTTCGCTTTTGCTAAGCAAATGTCCCCACAGGGCATGGATTACGGTGGACAATCAGCTTTGCTTGTGGAATTACGAATCCAAGTATGTGTGCCCGCTCTTTGCCACAAGCCTAAGCGTCTGCCTGCCTCACACCAGTTCCCTCCCGCAGAGAGTACGCTATCTGGACTGATCAGGATCAGATCATCGTCAGTGTTGGCCTTATTCCACCCAAACGAGACGGTACGGCTGTCCACGCGCTTTGCGTTTGTATGTGCAACTGAACCTGTGATCACGGAGGCCTTATCGTTTTATGCGCCCACAGTGTTCTCGGAGGATGTCAAGTACGTGCTGGTTCTCGCTACCCCCGTTGAAATCGTGCTGCTCGCCGTGTGGTTCGAGGACAATACGCCACAAGGCGAGATTCACCTGGAGCCGAGTACGTTGCGCCCAGCGCCAAACTACGAATGCTCGTGTGGAATGCTGTGCGTAGTTGACGGTTTCCCATCCATTCTTGAACGCAACAGCGCGCATTGCGCTGTCTGCGGACAACGTGAACATGGTCAAGATCGTTGGCACAAAGCGCGGACGCATCTTCATGGGCGGCAGTGATGGTTCCCTGTACGAGCTCGAGTACCAGGTAATTCATTAGTGCATGCACGGTGCATCTTTCATATATGTTTGTGCCAATGCTTCCGATGCTAAGTGCTTCCCCCTGCCACAGGCCGATGAAGGCTGGTTCAGCAAGAGGGCAAGAAAAATCAACCACACACGCGGCATCATGTCGGCACTTACGTCCTACTGGTACTGTGTGCCACACGACCTCCCTTGTCGCTCTGGCAAGCTTAATGACGGTTCTCTACTCTATCCCCCCCCCACAGGTCAGCGAAGCCGGCGATCATCGACATCGTGATCGATGAATCGCGCAACATTCTTTACACCCTGTCCGCTCGAGGAGCCATCGAGGTATTTGTTCCGAATCCGACAGGCTAGGCAGCACCACTCACTCACTCAACTACTCTTATTTCCCCCCTATTTATCTTTTATAATGGGACTGGCTAGGTATACGATCTTGGCACAGATGGCCTCGGCTTTCAGCACGTGGCGGCGATGAGTAATGTGATCGCGTCCGCGGAAACACTCTGCCCGCGGCTCAAGTTCACCCAAATCGGCAAGGAGGTAAAGTTACCCGGTTGTCGGCGTGCTTGGGCCGGTCTGGTTGCTCACCGCGTTGTGCTCTCCTCCTTTTTGTGGGGGGGGGGTTGATGTTGGTGTAAACGCCAGGCGTCGGTCAAGTCTATCGCCGTGATCCCGAAGAGCGAGTCCAAGTATCTCACGCTTGTTGCGATCACCTCGAGCGCCCTTCGTCTATACTTTTCGGCGTTGTCACTCTCGGTACGTCCCCCCCCCAGCGAGCCACTCACTCCACGGCTTCTAACATACATTGCCCCCACTCTCTATTAGGGCGATGCCGCGGCGATTCCCAGCCAGAGACCTACCAAGCTGGAGCTGATTCACATCCGCTTCCCGCCTGACCTGACCCATGAGTACGCGAACGCCCATCGCGATGAACTACGGCATGGCCTCTGAAAAATGAGTGCTACGGTTTCACTTCTCACTCGCCCTGCTACAGGTACACCAAGGTTACTGAGGCCGGCGGCCCACTGACCCCGGTACGCCCGGCCGCCTACGAGGCCGCGGCGAGGACTCCTCGTGCTGCCGGTCGGCCCTTCGGCTTCGATGTCGCCGCAAGGCGGCAGGCTGGCCCGCCTTACAACATAGACACCACCTACTATTCCCAGGTGCGTACCTCCCCCTTCCGTCGGAGCTGCCGCCCGTTCCGCTGATCGCTCGCCTCTCATCGTACGCGTGTCGTGTATTTGTCGTTCGCCAGGGCGTTGTGCTGCTTGGACAGTCGGTCGGGGAGAGAGACGAGGTGGTCGCCATCAAACAGACCATCGACCAACAGCCATCGGCCACACAGACGTACGCTCGCTTGCCGGCTTGCTCGCGACGCGAGAGTTTTTTTAACTCATTTATCAAGTTTGGTTTGGACCGCTGACCGTCATCACCTCCGCGCGTCCTCGTCCCATCATCGTGTGCAGTGGCGATTTGATCATCTCCCGGCCCTTGCTGCTGGAGAAGGCGACCAAAACCGAGGTGGCGGGCAAGATCTGGGCCATCGACGAAAAGCCCCCGGCCGTCTTTCTGGCGGAACGGTTGCGCCTCATTCCGACCCCTGCACCGGGCCTCACCCCAGAAGGTCAGCGATATCTCCTATCTATCTCTCTCTATCTCTACATATCTGACTTGTCCTCTCGGTGCTTGGCGTCCAGAACGCGGGGAGGAGCTGTCGCTGTGGTGCGACGAGACTGGTCAGTGGCCGATGCTGAGGATCGACCTGGCTGTGCAACACGCCTTGCCGCCTCGCCATTTCTTCTTCCTCACCAACACCGCCCTTCACACACTGGTGCGTGACCCAATTTGCCGGGCCATCATCCGCTCTTTATCGGTGCGCGTCTCGTGTGAGCTCATTCTCTTTTTCTTTTTCTGGCGCGCAGGTAATGGTCAGGCCGATCGACCAGCTTTACCGAATCCTGGCGGAGAGCGGTGGGCATCTCACGCACAGTATTGAGGTGCGTGAGGCATCGTCATCTCGAGCCTTTCAATTGAAAGGAGACAAGACCGCGCTAACCACAACTCTCTCCTTGTTAACGCATGCCCGCAGTCGTTTGAAATGTCGTACGGCTCGGTGGAGACTTGCGCGATGTACCTCATTCTCGCCACGGCCCCCAGGCAAAGGTGCGAATCAACGCCGAGCGCTCGTTTGGCGCAGTCCTAGCCGTACGCACACGCTCACGATGTGTAATTCATTCTCAATGACTTCGGTCGACCGAGCAGGAGCTTTTGGACCCTGGGCGTTCCGATCGATCCCACCGTTGCCTCCTACGCCACGCAGCTGTTTTTCAACCACCCCGAGCAGCCAGAACCGGTGTCCAGTATGTCCCCCTTCTCACTCACAGGCGCCTATGATGCTAATTATAATTATCATTATATAAATGATCCAAGATACTCATCTCCCTTTGACCTCGCTCTCTACGTGTGCAGCCTTTGTCGACCCGGTGATGGGGCAGCTCATCACGGACCAGCCCATCGTCAAGTTCTCCGGAAAGCACCGCGGCCTTTCTCTCTACCTGGCTCGTCTGCTCAAGCCGCTCTGGAACCGCCTCGTCCTGGACATCGGTGAGCAGGCCGAACGCACGCGCGCACGCTGGCCCATGCGTGTACGCTGCTAACCTCTTTCTTGACCAACAGACCGCATCAACCAGCTCGAGCTGGCCGATCTGAAGTCGATGCTGCTCGCACTGCAGCAGTTCCTCGAGGACCACCCCGCTTTCGCGCCCATTCCCGCCGACCTCCGTGCCGGCCGCAGAAAGGGTGAGGAGTTCCCTCCTTCTTACGCGGAGGGCGAAACCGTGTGTGTGTGTGTCGTGTGTGTCGTGTGTGTGTTGTCTCGTCTCACCGTGGCCATGGTACAAACAGGCATCGCCAGATTGGAGCGGGAGGACAGGATGGACGAAGAAGAGGCCATCCCAGGCGAGACCGCATACGCCAGGAAGGGGCTCGGCTACCAGGCCCGGTTTGCGGGCTTTGGGCAAGGTGAACCGGAGAAATCGGTACGCCCCCGCAAACAGTTAGCCCCGCGCAACTTCTTCTCTTTCTTCAAATTTTTGGAGACGCGTGTCGTGCTAAACATGGGCGTGTGCGCATCATATTTACGACCCTCACAGGCCCAGAGGCTTGAGACGGAGTCCATCTCCAACATGCACCTCATGCTGCGAAGGTCGATCGAGATGACCGAGTTCCTGCACATAGTCGGGGAGAACAAGTTCATCGGCGTCTTCTCGCTCCTTCCGCAGCTCTTGCAGGTCAGCTCCCCCATAGCCCCCATCACGCGATCGTGCTCTGTAATAGGAGGTGTATATGGGCATCGGTGGGGACGCGTCTACAACTGCGTGTTTGCGTTTGGCCTCTCTCTATATGCACAGGACCGGCTTCAGAGGATGAGGTTCAGCGATATGCTCACCACGAGCGAAGGGTTCGAACTCACGCGCGCTCTCATCGATGCCCTCATGAGCGCCTACAAGGACGGCAAGGGCGACCAGGTATGTACCCTACCTGATCAGCGCAGCAGCAACGCTTGATGATGATAAACAATCGAAGTGCTCGGCACTGTGTCCCTAACCGCCGCCGCCGCCGCCTGCTGCAGGCCTCCGTCGAAGCCATCAGCCAGAAGCTGCGCACGAGCTGCCCGACCATCTTCCGCGAGGAAGATCGCATTCGACACAAGGTTCTCCCCCCCCCTCAGGTGGCCCATCGTACGTGGCTCACGTTGCAGCTGTGTCTGTCACGATAGGCCGACGAGCTCCTGTACAAAGCCAAGCAGTCGCGCAACCCGCGCGAGAGGGAGGACCTGCTCGAACAGTCACTCGAGGTACCCTTTTGCCCCCCTTCCCCCGATTTGGCCGCACAGCGATCGCTCACCGCTGCGCACATCGTCTAATATTATTCACGGCGGCGTGAATAATACACCAGCTCTATCGAGCGGTCGCTGTCGACCTCGTCGGAGAGCCCAACCAAGATCATGCCAAGCTGCGCCACGTGTGCGAAAACTACCTCTACCTCCGCTTCTACGCGGGCGTCCTGAAGCTCGCCCTGGCCTGCGCCAAGGCTGCGGATCCGAAGGACTACGGGCTGGCCTGGTACAAGGACCACTACCCGCCGCTTGGCCAAGAGGCCGCCTCTTCGGACGACGACTCGGTCGGGGCCAAGGCCTACGAGACCCGGCTCGCGTGCTATCACTACGTGCTGAGTGCGATCGCCGAGCTCCTCCTCGCGCAGGCTCCTGCGTTCGAGTGCATCCCCTTCGAGGTTCGTCACTTTGTGTGGTGTGTGTGTGTGTGTGGTGTGTCCCACGTTCAAAAAAGCGAGAAGTTGGTGCTGAACGTTTTTGCGTGCTGCGTCTCATCTGCTACAGGAGCTCGAGCGTCGGCCCGCCGATGACGCTGAGACCGTCGACAAGCGTGCGCTCGTGTTGCAGATGGCTCTCCTCGACGAGGACGAGCTCTTCCACGAGATGCTGTACCGGTGGTTCATCTCGCCCGCGCACACGGTCGACCTTTCCAGCACCCTGCTCGGGGCCTGCATTCAGCTCGACTCGCCCTTCATCGAGGGTTTCCTCCTCAACACCAACTCGGCGTTGCTGCCCAACTACTACATCCGAAAGGGCCAGTACGAGAAGGTGCGCACACCACACCACCATCACCATCACCATCTGCCTTGTAGGGAAGTTCAGCACCTAACGTGTGTGTGTGTGTGTGTGGTGTGTGGTGTGTGTGTGGTGTGTAAATGTGCAGGCGGCCTTGGCCTACCAGGAAATGGCCTTCAACACGGAGGGGCTCGACCTGGAGCAGCGGATCGACTACTTGTCCAAGGCCAAGATCGCGGCCCAGAGCGCGGCTGGCCGCGGCGAGCTTTTGTCCCGGGTCAAGGTACGAGAGCTTCTCACGCACACCCTCCCCTGGGTGGCTCTCTCTCTCTCTGTGTGTGTGTGTGTGTGTGTGTGTGTGGGTGTGTGTGGGTGTGTGTGTGTGTGTGTGAGAGAGAGAGAGAGAGTACTTTTCTGACCTCCCCACCACCGCCGCCATCACCACATTATAATGTGTGCAGGATGCGCTGGACATTGCGCAGGTGCAAAGCAAGGTGCTGCAGGAGCTCGACGTGCTGCCTGCTGCTCGTGCCAGTACGCCTTTTCCTCACTCGCTGGAGACTCTCTCCCTCTCGCTCTCCAGAGACAGGCCTCGTTTTTAATGCATTACAATGCAATGATGCTAATTCGTCAATTGGCGTCGGCTTCTGTAGTTACCCCCGATGAAAAGGAGAAGCGAATCCGAGGCCGCGAAGAGCTCAGGTTTGACGGCTTGAAGGACATCAACACGGTACGTCCCTCCTCGACCCCAGCCCGCTGATGTTGTGTGTGTGTAGTGGTGTAGTCCATGGATGATCCACCAGAGTGTGTGTTGTGTCTCACTCCATCCACCGACTGGTTGTGTTCCTATTGTTGTTGCTGCTGCTGCAGTTGTACAACGTGTACATCAGCCCCTTGGGCTTGTGGGAGTCGGGGCTTTATGCGTTCAAGGTGTCGTCTCACGTCGATGAGGCTTTGACGAAGCGCTTCTGGCGCAGCATTGTCAACGAGGGTACACCACCCCGACGCACTATTTTTGTTATTTTTATTTTTATTATTTGTATTAGTGGCGAGCTCACAATTGACGCGTGCGGTGCAGAGCTCCACAAGATGCAAGCGACAGGGCTCAATCTCGAGTCGCTCCGAGGCAAGATCGTCTCTCTCGGGCAGGCCTTGGAAAGAGACGAAAACGTATTCCCCGTGGGTACGCATATCCCCTCTCCCCCCCAATCTACTCAACAAAACTCTCTCGTTCGCTTGCGTGCGTGGTATAAACGTGTTAACTAACACATGCCGTCGTCCTCTCGTCTTCGTTATGGTGCAGAATGGATCTGTGGCTACCTGGAGGTCATGATGGGCAACGATCTCAGGCAGTACGCCGACAACGACTACGGGTTCGTCGGGCCCTCCCTCCACCCTTTCTCTCAACCTCCTTTGGGGCCAAGTGGGCTGATCGGTGCGCGGTGGTGGTGGTGGTGGTTTGCAGGTGGGTGCCGCGGGTGATGAAGGAGGTCGGGTTCGGGCTGCCGGTCCTGTTCGAAATCTACCACAACGCGCTGTACGAGGAGAACAACCCCGACTGGGCCGAGTTCGCATCGCGGGTTGGCAGGCCGACGGCCAAGCTCGAGGCCCTCAAGGTGCAGCACTGGATCGTGTCCGAATGGATGCAGGTACCCTACCGATCATCTCCCCCCTCCACCCCCCCCCCTCCACCCCCCTCCTCCTTACCCCGTGGTGGTGGCGGCGGTGGATGGGACAACAGGACCTCAACAACGCGAGGGACGCGCAGAGGAGGCTTCTCGTCGCTGCGGCCACCGCCTCTGGTGTCGAGGAGCGCCTCGGCGAGTATATCCGGGTACGCTACGTTTGCACCACCCTTTATCATTTATGTTATATCGTGTGCTGCACGCGCAACGCAATTGCCCGCAGGCCTATCTCTCTCTTTTACATCTCACATGCCCCGTTCTTCCGTCTTATGACTGTGTCGTGCAACGTGCAGGCGTTGGCCAACCAAAGGAGCGAGGACGCGCGCAAGCTCTCGCAATCTTTTGTCGACCTGCAAACGCTGCTGGTGCGGCTCACCTACCACCGCGGCCTGTAAGGCCCAGAAGAAGAGAAGAAGCGAAGGAGGACCGGCAACGACGACGACGAAGCAGAAGAAGAGAAGGAGCCCAAGGCTGACGAAAAGCCCCACGGGGCAAAAAAACACCAACACCTTATTTTAATTCCGCCCGAGAAGTGCTTCGCGCCGTCTGCTGCGCCTCGTCGCCTCGCTCGCTGCCGTCGCCCGCGCGGGTGACGATCACCGTCGGCGACGGGTGTGCGAAAGAGGAGGGCAGCGACGGAGATGGCGTTGCGGCGAGTGGCGGAGAGCTCGCCACGGCGCCGGCCAGCTCCTCCTTCTCAGCGCGGTTGGCACACGACTCAGCTCGCGCGACGAGAGAGGAATGCCTTTTATTTCAGTTGCAACTGTGTTTTGTCGTGTGTCGGGCTGATGACAGCGCAGGCCTGCCACTTCAGTCTTCTCCTTGCGCGGAAGCAACGCGGGT
The DNA here is from genome assembly GCF_000313135.1 of Acanthamoeba castellanii str. Neff. Taxonomy (NCBI): domain Eukaryota; phylum Discosea; order Longamoebia; family Acanthamoebidae; genus Acanthamoeba; species Acanthamoeba castellanii. Next base: position 720,197 of record NW_004457654.1, on the reverse strand, counting down.
GAGCATCGTGACCGGTCGCACAGTGGCCCGCCGCCGCTGTGCCACCGACGTGGCCAGATCCGCAGCCGCGTCGGCGTGGGAGAGGAACTCGGCGGCGCCCAGGCTGTCGCGCAGGAAGCTCTCGTTCTGAACGATGGCCATCTTCACCTCGCCCGCCAGCGTCTTGAGCGCGGCCTCGACGTCGCCCATGGCCGCCGCCGCCGCCGCGTCGGCAGCCACCACGCCGGCGAGGTCGTCCTCGCTGCCCTCGCCCTCCCAGCTGTCCTCGGGCGTCAGTGGTGGTGGCGGGTGCGACGTCTCCCGCCCGACCACTCCCGCCGCCGCCGCCCTATGCCGCGTGGTCGCCCGCGATCCTCGCCCCTTCAAAAACTGTGAGGTCGACAGGTGGTGGCAGTGGTGGTGAGCCTCGCGCAGGGAGAACACTGTGTGGTGCACCACTGTAGGCGTGTGCAGTGCAGTGCAGTGCAGTACCTTCTTGCCCGACACGATCGTCTCGACGGACAGCTTGCGATGCGTGCGACCCCAACGAGGCGACACATCACTTCCGCCCTCGTCTGTGGCGTGTGTGCCGCGTGGCGTGCAAGAGTTGAATGAATGAATGAATGAATTGGGGGGGGGAGGAGTGGAGTGGCGTACCGGCCGGGGCAAGGTGCCCCACGTCACCGTCGCTGTGTTCGCGCGGCGGCAGCTGGTGCTCGCGCCGCCGCACCACGGCGGCGGAGCGGGTCGGGATCGCTCCGGCGCTCGTGCTCGTGCCCCACACACCGGCCGGCGGCGAGCCCGAGCGCGTGGGGGACGAGCTCGGCGTGGGCAGCGAGTGCGGCGAGCCCGTGTAGATCGGGTTGAACGAGATCTTCAGCTCCGCCGGCGCCTGTGGCGGCGAAGAGGCCGTGGTCGCCAGGCTCGCGTTGGAGATGAGCGCCGCCGAGGCCGAGGCTGGCGAGGTGAGATAGGGCGAGGGCGTGAAGCTGGAGCTGGCGCCCGCGGCGTTGGCGCTGGTCATGGGGCCGCCGCCGGTGGTGCGGGAGAACTTGGACATGAAGTTGGCGGCCGACCGCTGGAGCACCTTCATGCTCCGAATGGTGCCCGCCGAGTTGGCGCTCCCCAGCGGCGATGGCGCGTGCGACGGCGACCCAGCGTGGTGGTGGTGTCCGCTGTGTCCGCTTCCCAACGGCGACACTGCAACCGCACACACCGCACACGCACCGCACACACGGACACGAGGATAGGGGTGAGTGAGCGATCGGGAGGGGGGTGGAAGGAAGCGACAAAGGGGGGAGGGTCGCTAGGTACGGGGGCGGGAGGGCGGGGCCTCGAGTTCCTTGAGGAACGGGTTCACGGAGAGGAAGAGCAGGAGCGGGTGGCGCTGGATGGTCGCCCGGAAATCCTTGAACGTGATCTCCGACGCCTGCGAAACAAACATCTGTGGTTTTACACGACACACACGACATACACGCACATGAAACGACACGTCAGATTGTGGGCGTTCTGTGGGGAGTGGGGAGGGGAGGGGCCGACCTTGCGCTGGACCTCCTTGTCGTAGGAGTTCTGGTAGTACATGCGGTACATCGCACGCAGCATGGCCAGCATGCTCTCCTCCGATATCCGCCCATCCCCGTCGCTGTACAACTCGAACATCACTACACGCATTCATCCCATACGACACACGACACGACGCACGACACACATGACACGCACGACACACACACGACGAGGCTTTGAGTGTTGAAATGCAAACTTGACTGTGTCCAAGAAGGGGATGTGCGATTGATTGGGTACTCTGTAGTTTGTCGGTGGGGCTGCCGTTGAGCAGAAGGCAGCACGCCAGGATCACGTCTCGCAGGTCTGCCCGCTGCTCGCCGTCACTGTACCTGTTGGCGTACGGGTATGCGTGCGGTGCGTGCGGTGCGTGCGGTTCACAGAATTGAATTTAGTGAACGAACGAACGAACGAGTGAATGGGCAGAAGAGAGGAGAGAGGGCAGGCGCACAAGTCTTCGTCGTTCTGGTAGGTGCGGGTGGCTAGCACGAACAGCGAGTGGAGGAGCTGCCCGCTCTCCTCGATGTGCCACCGGGGCGCCACCTTCATCACCATCTGCGCCCCACCTTGTGTCAAACACACGCACGACACACGACACACCGCACGACACACGACACACCAACGCGAGGTGAAGGGCGAGTGCGCACTTCGATGAACATGGGCGGGGTGACGTCGGCGAGGCCCAGCTTCTTGAAGGACCGCCGGGCGTGCTGCAAGAGGAGCGTGTAGATCTCGTCCACCTCCTCCCGTTCGACTGTTTCGCCCGCGATAGATACGATGACGATGACGATGACGACGACCAAAGACCAACCAACGACAGCGTTGTGTTAGCTTCGCGAGATCATTAGGCCCTTCTTCTTCGTTCTTCTTCGTTCTTCTTCTATTTGGGACGGGCGTAGGCGTACACCAAATTTTGGTCTGGATGGCGAAGAGGTTGATGGGCTTGGCGCCCTCGCTCTCCACGCTCTCTCGCACCTGCCGGACATGTGCGTTAAGCCTCGGAACCCGCGCGTGTCGCGTGTCGTGTCGCGTGTGCCGTGTGTTTGAGGAGAGGGAGGGGGTACGGAGCGTTCGTAGTGGATGATGTGGTAGTAGTACAATCGCAGCTGCTCGATCCGCCCGGTCAGCTCCGTGGTGCCCTTGAGGGCCAGCTTGACGAGGCCGCGGCAGTCGAAAAGGTTGGCCGTGGCGTGGCCCAGGTAGAGCGTGATGTCCGCCGCGTCGCGCAGCTCCAGCAACTCCTGCACACATGAAGGGACGCGCGCGTGAGATCGCATCTCACCAATAACCAATAACTAATAACTAATAACTAATAACTAATAACAACGAAATAAATAAAAATAAAAATAAAAAGGTTTGTGGGTGAAGCGAGGGGGTACCTCTTCGAAGAGCTTGAAGATGGCGAGGGCGATGAGCAGCAGGATTTCGCTGCCGTCATAGAGGAACACGTCCCACAGCCGCATGTCCGTCTGCCACGCAAAAGAGTGGTTTATACATTGGCATGTGAGCGCAGTTAGGCACCCCAATATCGACCATCAACGAAGGAATGAACCAAGCTTAGCTCCTTGGACGAAGAAGAAGAAGATGAAGGGGGTATGTGGATATGAGTACCTCCTTGGGGAGGGTGGTGGTGTAGGCGCACATGAACCAGCGCGTGGTGATGACCTCCATGGGGAACCCCATCTCCTCCAGATGCGCCGCCAGCCTCGGCGACTGTGAATGCGTCACGATTTGTGTAGTCAACCCCGCGGGGCCAGTTAGCAGCGCAGCGCAGACCATTATTGGTTTCTTTCTATCAGTCTCCCCCCCAAAAAAAAACGAAGACGAAGACGAAGACGAAGGAGGAGCAACGCGTGAGTACCCGTTGGTAGAGCAGATTGCGGAACACGTACTGGTCGATGATGGAGCCCGTCATGTCTGCGCACATTGACACGACACGCACACGGTGGTGTCATTACACACGGCGCCACAGAGGAATGTGTGTCGTGTGTCGTGTGTCGTGTGTGTGTGTGTGTGTGTGTGAAGGTACCCTTGGAGAAGTAGGCCGGGAGAAGGTCCTCCACGAGGTTGCAGAGGGTCCAGAAGCTCCGCTCCTCGTCCATCCACCCTAGCAGGAACCCCGCCACAAAATTCATGCCTGAACACCCGCCGCCCCACTTTTCGATCAGACCACACCGCACACCACATGACACACGACACAGAGCGACCGACCGACCGATCGTAATGCTGGAGGAGGTGGTGGGTGGGGCTATGGGCACGCTGGTACGTGCCTTGGCAGTAGCCGACTTTGGGGTTGTGGATGGAGTAGGCCGTGAGGATGTTGTGGAGCCGCTGCTGGCCCGCCTCCGACGAGAAGAACGGATGCCCTGGGTACGTCCGGTGCACGTCCTGCGTGTGTGTACGTACGTGCGTGTGCGCCCAATCCGATACTGTTAGCTCACCACCCCCACCCAGAGCGCACTGTGGAAGGTGTGTCGTGTGTCGTGTGTCGTGTGTCGTGTGTCGTGTGTCGTGTGTCGTGTGTGTGTGGTTCTGTGTGTGGTTCTGTGTGTGGTTGTGCGGGTGCGTGCGAACCTTGTCGATGTAGCACTTGTAGGCGGAGCTCTGTTGCAGAAGATGGGCGTAGTAATGTCGCACGCGCACCGAGTTCATGGGCGCGCAAGACAGCTGGTACCACATCTGTTGTTGTGCCAGGAAAACAATACACAACATACGCAATTGTTTACAACAACAAACAACAAGCACGCGCACGTTAGCGAGCATTGAGGCGGCGGCTCATAAGAGAAGGGAACGTGCCTCGGAGCGGTACGATGGAGGGATGCCCTTGCGCAGCAGTCGACGCAATTGGCGCGAATTGGAGCCCAGTTCGCGCGCCAGCTGGATCTGCCCCAGGTACCTCTGCCACCGACGCTTTTGCACCACCCTAATGTGACAAGACACAGGACGGGCGCACACGCCGCACACGACACGACACGACACGACACGCACACAACACACACACAACACGGTCATTATCTGCTAAAGGAGTGTCCGGATGTCAGCTGCCACTGCAGTGGGGGTGCATACCGATCGTGTTTGTCGTATTTCTTGTGCCACTCGGAGTAGGCCTCGGTGCACTTGCGCTCGAGGTCGAATCCGTACTCGTCCCGCCCCGCCGCACTCGATTGCGCGTCCTCCTCCCTGCATCACGCACGACACACACACGACACGCAACAATGACACGCGACGCGACACGACACACATAACACGACACACGGCAGAGATTGCGGTTAAGTTGGCTGATCACCAACCATTAAATGTGGCGTCGGCAGAAAAACGTTTGGGTGCTGACGTACCCAAACTCGGAAGCGGCGTAGGCTCCCGTTCGTCCCTCCATCTGTGCGAGGCTGGTCGGGTGCGACTCCTGGAGGATGTCGTCGCCGCGCATGGCTCGCCACAGGGACTCGAGCAGCGAGAAGCAGTCGTCCCGGTTGTAGAACGAGGTGAAAAAATACTGCGCAGTAAAAACCACACGACGCACACCGCACACGACACACCGCACACGACACACGACACACGCGTGTCAGTGAAGGGATCGCAGCAGCTTGTGAGGGGAGAATCAAGTAGCGTACGCGTTTTCGCTCTGTGGTGGTGATCTGGATGGAGTTGGGAATGCAGCTCATGAAGCACCGCCGCTCCATGACGTCCACCTTGCGCAACGGAATCACCACCTGCCCATACACACACACATCAATCATTTGCGTTGTTGTCGCGCGTACGGTCGTGTGCGGTTGCTGTGTGTGTGTCGTGTGTGTGTGTGTCGTGTGTGTGTGTGTGTGTGTGTGCGTGTGTGTTCGCGCGCGTACCTTGACAGAGTAGGGGTAGGAGAGCGGGTGGAAGCAGAGGAATTTGCAGGAAATGTACAGGCGGCCGGAGAAAAGGATGCGGTCCTCGCGCTCCTCCTCGTGTTCGGACGACGTCTTGTCGGGCTTCGGCGACTTCTTGGCCGACGGCGGGGTGGAGCCCAGCAGGATGTCCGCGTCGTCGGCCGCGTCGTTGCCCTCGCCCGCCTGGGCGGCATCCGCTTGACCCGCTCGCCGCACCATCTTGGTGAACTTCCTGTGTGTCGTCTCAAAGGCACACGAATAGTCTACGCAGATCGCACGCGACACGACACCACACACACACACACACACACACGCACACACACGCACAAGTCAGGACGCATGCCGCGCGGCGGAATGCAGCGCAGCGAGGGACACGCGAGTAACGTACAGTCGATGAGCCGCTCGCCGGTGGGAAGGCCGAAGACGTGGTGCAGGAAGAGCGGTTCGGTGATGTCGAAGCACGAGTCGTCCAGGGCCTCGTCGTCTTCGTCGTCGTCGTTGCCGTTGTTGTGGTGGTCGCCGTCCAGCTCGTCCCACTCCTCACCCACGCTATCCGCCGCTGGGTGCTGCTGCTGCAGCGCGTGCGGGCTGCCCTCGGCCGAGGGCGGCGAGCCCTGCCTGTGGCTGCGGCGCAGGCCCGACCCGCTCTCGCCGCTCGCGAGCGTCGTCGCGCAGCTGGGCTTGGTGCCCAGGCACAGGCGCGCCGCGGGTCGTCGCCGGGCGGTGAGCGAGCGCGAGTGGCTGCGCTTGGGCTTCACCCGCTTCCACGTCCCGCTCTCGCACGCGTCGTTGGCCCCGTCGCTGCCGCCCACCGGACCCGACGCCGTCGCCCGGAGGAGGAGGCCGCCGCCAATGCTGCCGCTGCCACCGCCGGTCGACGTGGCGTCACCCGATTGGCCGCAGCCGACGGTCGGCTTCCGCCGGGTGAAGCGCTTGTACTCCACCACCGAGTCGTCCTGGCTCACCAGCAGCACGCCGCGCCTCGACATCATGCCACTTCCGCCGCCTCCATAGCGTCGGCTGTGGGTGTTGCCGTTGCGGCTGCCATTGTCGACGCCGGGCGTGAAAGAGGCCGACGTGACCGGCGACGTGATGGAGAGGAGCCACGAATTGCGGCCGAAGGCGTCGGTCGTGTGGAGCGGCGGTCGCTTCGCGCTGCGGGCTTTAAATTTCTTGCTGCTGCTGCTGCTGTTGCCGTTGGTTCGCGCCGGCGCGCCCGTGATGGACGTAGCGGCGGTCGTGATGGTGATGGAGGTGGACGACGATGTAGAAGAGGAGGGGATCAGCACGAACCCGTCGACAATGACGTGTTCGTCCGGCCCAGAGGAAGAAGAAGAGATGGAAGACGGCGATAGGGAAAATGAAGTGGATGAAGAAGAGGAAGAAGACGATGAAGTGGGGAGGTGCGAGCGAAGCAGGGAGAGGACGCTCATCTTCTTCTCGCGCTCGAGATCGTGGCCCAGACGCCAGCCGACGGCGGCCTGCTTCCGTTTGGTCTCCTGCCGCGCGGCCTCCTCCTTGACCGTGCCCTTCTGCCAGCCCATCGAATCCATCCTACATTTTTAATTCGGGATCGCACACAACGATACACCGACACGACACACGACACACGACACACGACACACGACACACGACACGGCACGACACGTTAGGCCGACCTGTGGAATGAAGGGAGACGCGTGGGATCGGGGAGCAATGAATGATTTGTACTTCTTGGGGGAGGACGGGGAGAAGTTGGCGGCGGCGCGGAGCTGGGCCTCCTGAAGCACGCCCGTCATGAGCTCGAACACCTCCTCGAACTTCTCTGTGAAGTGGCCCAACCGAATCTGTTCACACCACGCACGCACGCGTCACAACAGTTGGTATCGACGCACAATCGCACACGACACACACACGACACGCACATGACACACACGACACGCAGCGCGTTGCATAGGAGAGAGAACCGTTTGGTCGTCGAGGGTGATCAGCCGGATGGCTGGTGGTGCGACGTCCTTGAGTACGCGCAGCATGCTCTCGAAGGTCAACTCCATCTGGGGAGCGTGTAGCACGAACAAGCGATCAGCATTATAATGGTCCAGCTTGTGGAATGGGGAACGCGCGAGGGAGAGACGTGGTGGGCTAAGGGGAAACCTTGAGGTCGAGCGAGGCCGGCGGAGAGTAGAAATAGATGCGTCGTTGCGAGATGAAGAGACGGCCTTCCATCGCTTCCCCTGCGTCTACTCCCTCCTCTGTTCCCTCCTCCCACATGCTACACCCCGCCACTGCGCCACAAAGAAAGAGTAAATAAATATTAATATTAGGATTATTATGATGTATTATTTGATATAAATTCATGAAGTAGAGGAAAGGGGATTCATGCAGTAGAGAGGAAGAATTTGAAAAGATGGATTTTTCGAGGAAGATGATGCACCGAAGTGCTTAAGAGGAGATTCCTTTGGAGGAGGGGGATGTACTCAAGAGGACGGTGTCGTCGGAGGTGTGGCTGCGCGCGCCGAGGGGGCCTCCCGCGATGTAGCGCGTGCCCTCGCGCCATGCGCCCTCCCTCTCTACTTCGCCTCCCTCGTCCTCTTCAAATCCTCCATTGCAGCCCTTCCTCCGCAGCAGCCGCGCCACCGCTGCCGTGGTGCTGCCCCGGCGCGGCCTCGTCTTGACGGGCGGCGTCGCCATAGATTTATGTATAGAATTATATCTCTATATTTCTATATCTCTCTCTCTTGCTTCGCTCTTTTCTCCTTCCGCTCTCGGGTTCTCCTTCCTCGCGTGAGCTGGTGCTCCTTCTCTCTTTCCGCCAGTTATTTATGCGGACAAATAATTGCTGTTAATTATGAGATAAAAATACAGAAATAATAGTGTGATGATGTGCGGCCTCCTTTCGTGAGTCTGTCAGATGAAGAGGGTACACCGCCACCCGCCTCGATCGACGCTCGTGCGTCTTTTCTTTTGCCAGGAGAGAAAGAGAAAGAAGTCACGACAGCCGAATCGCCCAATAGGCGTACAATGATGAGCGGGAATCGCCGACGCGGAAACCTTCTTGCTCCCCTCGACAAAGGAGAAGGAGAGTATATTTAACAAAGGGGCGCTGCTTATTGTGGCGATCCTGACGTGACAAAGAGAGAACATTGTGATGCTCAGTACGGCACACCACTCACTCCATGGCCATGTAGTCGACGCTGTAGGGGTGGGGCGCTCCGCCACCGGCGGGCACCTGGTACCCCTGGCGGGTGTTGACGCGCTTGTTGGGACACTGCATGCGTGGGTGACGGGCGAGAGTGAGTGGAATGCGCACAGATCACCTCATGATTCCCCAGGGTGAGTAGAGAGACCTTGTTGGCGTACACTTGAAGCAGGTCAGCAATTTGAGTGGATAGGGAGCACTGCGCTGTGGGTCCAACAACAACAATGTAAGAGGTGAGGCAGTGATGGATAAAGGAGTGAGGAGATGAAGAAGTGGTTGGGGAAGTGAAGTTGAAGCTGGCTGATGCTCCACATGTTAACTGACTTGGAAGATGTGCCACCATCAGTCCAGATCTGGATTGTTGATGCTGATGAAGTAGTTGTGAGTCATCAGATCCTGCCAGACTCCTGCAATGCAGTTGATATTGCTGCTGATATTCTTCTTGCCAATGTAGTCCAGGTAATGGTGATGGGGTCCATCTGGTGCTTTGCTGTGGGTGTAGATTATGAGGACCTGATCCAAGTTCTCTCAGTTTTTCTCCTTGTGCTCCTGGTAGACCTTAGTCCTGATTGTGCTTGAAGATCCAAAAACAAGAGAATAAAAACCTTCTCCACTCTCCCACTTAACACTTCTAAGGAACACTGTGTCCAGAAAAAGGTGCCAGTGGGACCTTTTGTAAAGTAAAATCTGTACAAGTGATATATGTGTATGTGCAGCAAAAGCAGTACTTTTGTGAACATGGTGTGTGAGTGGTTTTGGCAAAATATGTACAGAGTGTGGCAAAACAGGGAAAAATGGTGTAGGTCATGGTAAAAGCAGATGGGGGCAATGAAGAATTTCAAGGCATAAGTGTAAAAAAGGGCTAATGTATTTTGTTGAAATGAGGAACAGAAAAGAGTGGAGGGCAACATTAGCCAATGGACTTCCACACTTTCTGTGGACTGGAAGAGGAGGAGGAGCTGGTCTTGGGTGTGAGAGGGGCAAGGGCAGGATGTGAAGTTAGGCCTTGTAGGAAGGAAGTGATGGCTGTGAGATCTGACTCCTCCAGGAATTTAGAGTGGAAGGTGAGGAGCCAGTTGGTGAGAGAGGAGATGTTGCCCTCTGCTATGGGGGTAGAGGAGAGGCAGACAAAGCTGGAGTAAAGGGCAGCACAGAAGGAGAGGTAGTAGGTGGGATTTGCCTCATAGAGAATGTGGTAGGGAGTGGTGGGCGATGTGATGGGGTGGGGAGAAGGATTGGGAAGCTCTAAGCTCTGGATGAGGAAGCTGTAGAGGCTGATGTGAAGCAGGGTGTGGTCTGATGATTGAGCAGTGAGGAAAGCAGGAGCAGAGCAGACAACCTCACGCATTGGGATGGGGATGTGGTGCAGATAGCAGAAGGGTTCAGGGATGGTGTCACTGGCCAGAGGATGCCAGATGGCAGACATGTTAACCCTCTTGTGGCTGAAGATGAGAACATCAAAGCCACTGATGAGAGGTTTGGAGGCAGGCATGGAGCTGGAGTAAGTTGGGGAGCTGTAGTAGAAGTGGAGTAGGTGGAAGACCTGGAGGGTGGAGTGTGACTTGAGTGAGGTGATGGCATTGGTGATGTTGGAGGGAGATGAGGAGATGCAGAATCTGACGCTGTAAGACTTTGATAGGTGAGTTGCTGTGTCCTCAATGTTGAGAGGAATGTCCACACTGTGGATGGTAAAGTTGTGCAGGTAGATTGACACCTGTGGAAGAAAAAAACCAGTGGACATCAGGAAATAAGTGAAATTAGAAAAACCAATGTGCATTGGGGAAAAGAGTCAACAAATAAAAACCTGATGCACATTGGGAAAAGTGTCAACAAATAAAAAACCAATGTGCATCAGGAAAACAATGCAGGATGATAAATGCACCAGCCATTCATGGAATTGTGTTGGTTGGCCAAGAAGGTTGGTGAGTGGCTCAGTGAATTGGGGGAGATACTTTTTCTGGAGAGCAAGCTCTGCCTTGTGCTTGATGGTAGATGGCAACTTTTCCTCTTCAGCCTTACCCTTGCCACGTTTCTTGGTAGCTGTAAAGAACAAGCATGTGGTGAGCTTGGAACTTTACCAGCAAAATGCAAACATACTGGTTGGGGTGGTTGGAGTGGTGCCAGTGGCAGTGGGTACTGTGGGCTGAAGTCAGATAAAAGTGGTGTAAGTGAAAGTAATGGGGTGTGAATTGGAACAGGAAGGAGTTGATTTGTACCATTTTCCCCTGGGCCAACGCAGAGAGACGCCAGTGCTGTTTGCTTATGGATGTTGAGGCAAGGGAGGCCTCCTCTGCTTGAGAGGCTGCGGTGGCATGTGTGATCTCCCTTTGTAACTGGCGAGGAGAGGTCTCCACTGCCTCATCACTGAGAAGTTTTGACTGGAATGGGTGCTTGTGGAATGTGTTGACAACTTTGGAGGTGATGCTGTGAGGCTGCTTGATCTTGATGTTTTTACCACACAGTGCAATGTATTCTGCAACACAGATCCAGTCCCAGATGTGGCAAAGCTCCTCAGGATCTTCACAGCAGCTGCATGAATGGCCTGACAAAAGGCCTCCATCTGCCTTTTGATCATGCTCCAGTGGTTGGTGATTAGCAACCAGAAGTTCTCAGGCAAGAGGGAAGTAGTTAGACTTGTTGGGTGAATAACAATTACTAAAAAGAAAGGACATACTCTTGGAAGGGGCTTGGTGTTGATAGCACTTATAATGGCAAAGCACAGCAATCATGTCATTGGCACTCAATTCCCTGAAGGCACCAGAGTTGAGGTTGTCAAGGGAGATGAACACCTGACCCTCTGGAACAAGGCAATTGAGTTCCTTGATAAGACTGGAAAAGGGGAACAGTTAGTGAGGACTCAAAACAAACATGACAAGTTAGAGTAGAAATAACATACTCCACCACTCCTGGAGCATTGAACAGGGCCCTTAAGGTAGTTGAGTACTTCTGTAGAGTGGTGGGCTTTGGTGCAGCATGACCTTTGAGCGTTTTCTGTGAGGTGTGGGGTGATGAGTAATGGTTTGGAATATGAAGGTGGTGGACATACCAGGTGCTCAGCAAGAGCATTGTAGTCAGTAACAGTTTTTTTGCCACGCATGATCTGTGCCAAGGGTGTAGTAGTTCAGGGCTGTCTCAAAAGCATTCAGGACAACTAAGCCTGCCAAGTTGATGTAGTTCTCAAAGCCAGAGATGCAGTCAAGGATGATCCAGCTGAGTGCCATCCCTGCAGCTGCTGGCAGAACTTTGTAGACATTCTCCCACTGCCAGTGCTCAATGAGGTTCCAGACCACAACTCTGTGGTTACAATCAACAGCCTCTGGAAGGTTAAAAGTTAGTACCCAAAAAAACCAATGCACATCAGGAATTGCAAATAGCCTAAAAACTGAATAGCCATGGGTGCAGCTAAAACAAAGTGGTGTGGGAAGTAATACCAAACTCATCAACATTGTTTCAGTCAAGGCGCTCATCTTCATTGAGAAATCTAACAATGAAGGGCTTGGTTGTGAGACACCCTCCATCCACAACAGACTGCAGCAAGTGACAAATTCCTGGAACTGTCACTGGGCAATGCCATTCTGATGGCAGTGCAGGTGGTTAGCAAGTGAAAGCATCAACACAGCAGCAGAACAAAAAGAGGAGTTGTACCAAAGATGGTGCAGTTCCAAACATCAATGTGGCATGATGTGGGTTGAACCCAGGTATGGTGCAAAGTTGAAGGGTCTATGCAATCAAGCTGCTCCTTCTGCTGGCGCATTGCTTGGTCATTGCAGGTCACCTGAAGGCTGGTGCTGATGATGTTGGGGTTGGACTGAAGTGATTGGAAATTCAGGAGTGTATGAATTTTCGTTTCTGCATAGTAAGGTTGAGGTCAGCAACACAAAAGATGATTTTCACAGGTCAAATAGAAAACCCAATGCACATCAGGAAACAAGTCAACAAATAGAAAACCCAATGCACATCAGGGAAAAGAGTCAACAAATAAAAACCCAATGCACATCAGGAAAAGAGTCAACAAATAAAAAAACCCAATGCACATTGGGAAAAGAGTCCACAAATAAAAAAACCAATGCACATCAGTTTGGAACTTGTCAGTGTGGTGAACAGTAAACACACACAAAGTGTACATACCAAGCTCCAGGTCAGGCAGGGCAAGTAGTCTGGTGGCCTCCTTGCATTGCTCTTCAGTGTTGCCTTCAGAGTACTGGCACACCACCAGCTGCTTGTGAGGCTTGGTCATGATCTCCTCTGCCTCCATCTCCTTGTCCAGGTCAATCACCACTGGGCATGCACATTTCCTCTCCTTGTGCTCTTTCTCTATGAGCTTGCACTTCCTTGGCAGTGCTTGGTGCTCCTCCTCCTCCAGCTTCTCCTCCTCCTCTAGCTCCTTCTCTGCCTCCAACTCCTCCTCCCACTCCTCCTCCAGCACTTCCTCTCCCTTCTCCTCCTTTTTTCTCCTCCTCCACTATCTCCTCCTCCAGCTCCACCCCCTTCTCCTCCTCCACTTGCTCCTCCCCATGCTTCTCCTCCTCCTCCTCCAGCTCCTTCTCCTGCTCTTCCTCCTTATCCTCCATCTGCTCCTCCTCCTCTTCCTCTTCCACATCCATTGGCTCTTTCACTCCCTCCTCTGCTGTCATTGGCATACACTGCATTAGCAGTTTGAGAGACTGCTGCTTTGTGCAGCCAGTGTCTTGGCCCCATGCCTGCAGCAACCTGTTGATGTACACCTTGGTGATAACCTTGGTGCCAGGTTGCTGGTGGACCTTCACCAGGGCATTATGGGAGCTTGCTAGAAGCTTTGGTGGCTGACAGGGCTGAGAAGTTGGGAAGGACTGAGGCAGCTTGGTGAGAAGACATTGTAAGGAAGTGTGTGTTGAATGTGGGTGGTACAACAAAATGATCAAAACAGGTTTTTCGACATTTGAGAGGTAGTGAAGGTCTACAAAAAATCTGTCTGCATTAAATTCTAATTGGAGGGACTGGAAACAGGTGGCGAAATTTCATGTGGTCTGGAGAGCTTTGAGATCTTCCTGATGTGCATCAGGTTTTTTATTTGTTGACTTGCTACCCAATGCACATCAGGTTTTTTATTTGTTGACTATTTTCCTGATGTGCATTGGTTTTAATTTGTTGTCCTGTTTCCTAATGCGCATTGGGGAAAAGAGTCAACAAATAAAAAACCTGATGCGCATTGGGTTTTTTAATTTTCCAGTATTTTCCTCAACTCCACTGTTGTGAGCTCATTGGTCTGGAGTTCCAAGAAACACAAATGTTCGCCAATCCAGAAGAACCACATCTATCTGTTATGTGGCTGTTGGGAATCAGAGATATCACACCAGATGTTGAAATACCTCACCAGTGTCATACAGTCATTCTCCACCACAATGAGCCACTCTCTCCCCACCAACACTGAGGTCCTCGCCTCTACCCTACTATCCCCAATCTTTGGCCAGTCCTTATGAGCCACAGCTCATACTCCAAGGAAGAGAGTTCTCCAAACTGCTGAAGAGTGAATCCCCAAAAAGTGTTGCCTGCTTGTCAGCAATGACCACATCAATACTGTTCTTGCATCATTCTGTTGTCGCAAGAAATGCCTTGATAACTTCTCTTTTGCTGACATTCTCAACATCACACAACCCTTTGCAGATCTCAATGAACACAATTGCACCACCTTCATCATCAACATCATGTCAGCCAGCTGTGTCTCAACACTACCTGAGTGCCACTTCAAGTTGTGACTCAATGGTTCTCCAGTGTGTTTGAATGCTTTCCAAAAGGTGACAACCCTTTTTATTGTGGCCTTACATTTGTTATCCCACCTCACATTGCTGCTCTACAAGGTGCATGGTTTCAGCAGGAAGAAGTGGCATTCTGCTAAACAGATATTCATTTCTGGAGGGCGTGTCCCAATACACAACACCACTGGACAGCAACACCCCTCAAATGCCACCTCCAATACCCACTTATGGCTAACCACTTTCTTTGATGTTATTGGAGATCGCCTTCCTGATGCCACCATCCACTTACCTATTTCTTTGACTTGGTGAGAAGTGCACTCTATGTGTGCCAATGCTCATCCCTCTACTGTTCCTGTGCTCACCTATTCTGCTATGCTCAAACACATTGCTTCCCACTTTGCCTATGTGAAGTTGCCTAAGAACTCACACCTTGGCAAGTGCTCTGCTTGCATTGACTTTGCACAGCAACGCTTGAGAGCCAAAAGCCCTCTTGAGGCAGCACAGTTTGCAAGTGCATGGACTCACCACCTTGCTCTTTCTTCTGCAGAACGCCTCAGTTACAAGGACTGATGCCACCAAGCAACAAGTTGACCAAGTCTTTACATGAGCCTGATCATTGACTACTCCAACCCACTCCCTCTCCCCACCCACACTCCTGTGCCAAAGGCCTGGATGCACTTTGGCAACCAGTTCACCATGGTTCTTGGTGGTCTCATTGACCACAGCCATGGCAAACACCTCTTTCTACACCCTCAGCCCTTTTGGCCAAAAGATGCTAACCTTGTCATCTCCACACTCTTTCACCACATCTGAACTTGCCTTTTGACTAACACCGCCTCCAACACTCACCCTTCCATCCTCTACCTGCAGGCTGACAATTGTGCTGCTGAGAACAAGAATGTCTTCATGCTTGCCTTCCTCAGTCTCCTGGTCAGCCTTGATATGTTCCAAGAGGTCTACCTGAGCTTTCTGTTGGTTGGGCATACACATGAAGACATTGACCAGCTCTTCTCCACTGCTCAGACAAAGTTCCATACCTCTTCCATTCACACCCCAAGGTAATGGTCATCACTCTTTTTTTGTGTTGATTGTTTTCCCAATGCACATCAGGTTTTTTATTTGTTGACTCATTACCTGATGCGCATTGGTTTTTTCTGTAAGCATTAATGATTGCCCCTTTTTGTTCACCTTCCTAACTTCATCTTCAAATTTCAGTCAACTTTCTGGTTTTCTTGAGCAGGCTTACCAATCCACCAGCCCAGCTCCTTCCCTGCATACCCTTGAAACTGTTTGGGACTGGAAGAGCTGGCTTGGAAATCACATGCATGGCCTGACTGGTCACTCCACCCCCCATGTTTTCCATTTTTTCCATGATGCTTCAGGCAAACCAGTGATCTGGGACAAAGCCTACCACACCCAAGGAGCCTACTCTGAGCCATACCAGCTTCTCACATCTATTCCAACTGGTTTGCTCCCCTTCCTCCTCACTAAGTTGCACACACCCTACCAAAAGATATCACAACTTACACAAACCATATCAGGAGCACCTTTCACTATCCCTCCTCAGCAATTTCCACCTGAAGTGCTTACTGAGTTGGCTGACAACTGCCATGCTCCACTGTTCCTTGAGTCTGAGCTTAGTGAGTGGGCTGATATCTTTGAAGCACATGAGGCTCTTGTTTCAAGCTCCCAACCCACCTGCAATAACTTGATTTTTGATGGACTCACAGCTCACCCCATCACTAATCCTCTCCTTGATGGTCCATTGTTCTGTCTCCAAACCAGGGTCAAGGTTGTCCACACATGGACTACACCCCAAGTCCAATGTTTCAACTTTGCTCCTGGTCAGTGGGTTGCTGTCTGGGCTGATGCTGATGAAGACACTCAGGACTTTTGGATATGCAAGATCATCAGTGTTCTCTGTAAGAGGCTCCATGTCCACTGGTGGAACTTCACTAATGGACACTGGACTGACCATGGCTCAGAAAGCACTGTTCCAATGGGGTCTGTTTTAGCTTGTGGCTTTGACTTTAACGCCAACACTGGAGTTCCCCCACCCACCCTTCAAGAAATATTTAGACTCCTGTAAATAAAACTTCTCTTCTCTGTGTACACTCAAATTCTGCAGTGTTTTTATCTCATGTACACCTGTTTTTAGTTTCATTAAAAAGTACCACTATCACCTTTTTCCAGACACAGTGTTAAGGAGTCTGGCTGGTCCTTGCATCCATTTTCAGCCCTTAACCTTTCTGACAACCAAAGAGCTTGAGTTTGGTACATTGCTCAATCTTGGTTTGCTGGTGGTCTTAGCTAATGTGTTCTATTGATGCAGAGGACAGGCCGACTAACACAAACCAAGTGTATTTCTTCTCTTTTTCTTTTCACAATTCTTGCGCCCCAGCATACCAACATTTCGTCACAGGCGGGACGACAAAGAAAGCGAAGAGGAGAAGACCACAAGATCTAAAAAGTGCACACCATGGCCACGCCCCCCACCCAAAAGGCAACGGTTCTCAAGGTGGTCCTCATCGGCAACAGCGGGTGCGCACTTCTTTCTTCCACGATTTTCCGTACAATTGGCGAAACAATTGGGAAGTGCAAGTGCTAATTTCATTTCATCTGAGATGCAGGGTGGGCAAGACGTCGCTCATGCAGCAGGTACCTAGCCCACTTCTCTCTCTTTCTCTCTTTCTCTCTTTTCCTCTTTTTTTTTTTTTTTTACTAAAATCATGTGCGTGTGCGTGTTACAGTACGTCAACAAGTCGTTCTCGCTCCACTACAAGACCACCATCGGGGCCGACTTCCTCATGAAGGACCTCTTCGTGGAGGACCGGGCCGTCCTGCTCCAAATTTGGTTCGCTCGCACACATCACCCTTTTTGATACAACCACCCGTCTATGAAGGCTATGCATAGCATCATTTCTCTCACACTGCACTCTCTTCTTTCTTCTCTTCTTTCTTCTTCGTTTTCGCAGGGACACGGCTGGGCAGGTACGCCGCTGAGCGGGTGTCCCACATTGATGGCGTGTCGTGCGGCGTGTGCGGCGGGTGTCGTGTGTGTCGCCATTCGGGTCCGTGTTTCCGGCGGCGGCGGCAGCGCGTGGGCTGAACTGTGCGGCGCGGGTGGCGATGCATGACGCAGGAAACGTTCCGTTCTCTGGGCAGTGCGTTCTACCGAGGAGCCGACGCCTGCATGCTGGTACTCTTTTCAGAAGAGATTCAACCCCCTGCGTGTGCCTGTGTGCGGTGGTGCGTGTCGCGTGTGCTGTGTGCGTGGGCACATGTATTGGCATTAATTGAAAAAAAGGCTAACTGCCGGGCGGGCGCCAACAGGTGTTCGACGTGACGAACAAGTACAGCTTCGACTGCCTGGGCGGGTGGCTCGACAACTTCCTACGCACCACCGGAAAGCTACCCCAGCAGGGCGCCCAAGGCAAGCTCTCTTCTTCTTCTTTCTTCTCTTTCTTTCTTCTTTCTTCTTTCTTCTCTCTTTTTCTTCTTCTTTCTTCTTTCTTTTTGCTGACTCGCCCATGCACGCAGGACGAAACAACACGATCGAGGAGGAAGACGAGGGCGAACCGGTGTCGCTGGTCGTGGTGGGCAACAAGATCGATCTCAAGGAGGGCGGCATGGACCACGTCTGCGAAGTCACCCGAGAAATGGTGCGCGCGTGCGCACACAACTCGCTTCAAACGCCGCCGGTGGCTGACGCGCTTCGATTTGGGGCGTGGGGGGGGAGGAAGGCGGAGGAGTGGTGCAGGAAGACGGAGAAGCGGGTCGGGGCGAGCATCTACTACTACGAGACCAGTGCAAGCGCTGCCACCAACGTCGAAGAGGCCTTCCACGCACTCGCCTCCGCCACCCTCTACCGCTACCAGGTCCGCGACAAGAGCGTGTACGCTACCATCTCTGTGAGCGTCGTATGACGTCGTGTGTGCGCGTGTAATGTGGTTGTGCATTTGCTGACCGGGGTGAGCAGTACACAAGGTGATGGCACCATCGAGCTCCAGGTGGACCGGAGCGACTCGTCATCATCGTGCGACTGCTGAACTCAAAGCGGGGGAAGCAAGACAACATTTTATAAAACATGTATGTACTCTTCTTGCTGTCTTTCCTCACCAACACTGGTTTTGTCTTTTTGTTTGGTTTTTACACCTTCTTCATGGCGTGTGCCATCACACGGCCGCGCAAGGCAAGAGGGGATCAACCAAGTATCGAACAAGAGGGTTTGATTTATTGAAAAGAGGATCAGGTGAAGACGGACGAGTCGAGTACTTTGAGGGCGACGTCGCTGGCCGACGGACCCAGGTTCTCCTCGCTCAGGAAGAGGAGCGGCAGGTCCAACAGCTGGCCCTTGAGCCCCTCCAGCACCTGGACCTCCCGCGCTGAAATCGGGTTGGCTGCACGACACATCAACGACGAGACACAACACGACACGACACACACCGCACGACACGATAGTCGGTGAGCGTGGTCAGTGCCACGATGTGGGCTGGGAGATAGAGAGGGGGGGGGCGCACCTTCTCGCCGTTCGAGGGCGCGCGAGTAGTCCTTGAGCGTCTTGTACTCGTCGGAGGGCGTGTTGGCGAACACCTGGCAGTGGATCGTGGTGTTGTTCTGCGACACCCTGCGCCACAGCCCGTGGAACGTGTTCGCGTGAATCGGGTCCAGCAGCAGCGCGTCCTCCGATCCACCCTCCTTCTGCGTAGTGTGTGTGTCATGTGCGGTGCGGCGTGTGTCGTGTGCGGCGCGTCAGACATGCGCGCGCGTGTGCGGAAACTTGCGTGCGAGAAGAGCCGTCGTACGCCGAGGAGGCCCAGGTGTTCGCGCCAGAGGGAGATGCGGAGCGACTGGGCAAAGGAGGAGACGCGCGCGTTGCGGCCGTTCATCTTGCCGTCGGCGGGCGCCTTGTCGCGCGTGATGATCGCCACCTCCGAATCGCGCACGCCCAGCATCGACCGATCGTTGATGTTGGCCGACCCAATCACCGTCCACACATCATCCACGATCATACACTTGCAATGCACATACACCTGATTCGACACTGGTCCCTGTGCGTCGTGTGTGTCGTGTGCATCGTGTGTTGGTGAGTGAGTGACGTCACGCACACACGCTGACGTCATGCTGACGCAAGCTTGGGCGGGAGGGTACGCACCTGGTCGAGGTGGCCCCAGGAGCGGAGCTGGTGGAAGGAGATGTATTCGGGGATGTTGACGCCGGCGCGCTGGAGCTGGGCGAGGAGCGACGTGTCGCCGCGGCAGATGGTCTCGTAGGTCCACTTCATCACCATCCGCACCTCCGGCGCAAAGAAGCTCCCCTCGGGGAAGTTGGGCAGGATGATGATCACCCGGAACACCTCTGTGTGCACACACGTGACACCACCACCACCGCCACCATCATGCCATGAGTGTGTGTCGTGTCGTGTCGTGTCGTGCGGCGTGTGTCGTGTCATGTCGTGTTGCGTTGCGTTGTGTGCGCACGTACCTTTTTCTTTGTGAGCGCGGATGATGCGGTTGACGAGGGCCTGGGCCACGCGGTTCTGCACGGCGGAGCCCGCCGTCGAGGAAATGAAGAACTGGTTTTCTATGTACACAAAATATTGTGCTCCCTCGATCAACTCGTAGTAGGCCTGCCGCACACGATACGTTACGACACAGTGATGTTTAGTCTCGTATACATAATATATATCAAGCAAAAGAGCATGTGGAAAGTGATATTATATATATGTATATGTAGAAGAAATATATACCTGGGCAATAGAGTCTTCGGTGCGGTTGCACCCGGACCAATCGGAGAGGGAGCGCACCACCTGACACTCGCACGTCCCGGCGGGCGTCTGCGGCGGCGAAACGGACGGCAGCAGGTAGGGCACCTGCGCACGCATCGTTTCGTTCTTCTTGTCCCTGCACACGCACACGCACACGCACCACCGCACACGCACACGCCACACGCGAAGTTTAGCACGGCGTGAATTTCACGACCGTTTCGGAGCGCGCGGAGAGCCGACCTGTGGTGGTTCCAACGTTGGATGAAGTTTAGCGCGACGTCGCGCGCAGCCTCGCCTCCGACCCGCATGTGGATGTCGTGCCACGGCATACGCGGTTGCTTGTTCCTGTCGACACCGCTGTCGTCAGCAACTGGCTGATTCTTCTTGTCGACCACACAAAAGGGCTGAGGGGGTGGCGCAGTAGGCGAGTAGTAGTACCTGTCGAGGGTTTCGACGAAAGGGTTCTCCACGTTCTGATTGGACAGACCCTCGAGCTCGGGGTTGTAGTAGTCCCGCCCGGGCCACAGGGTGGCCAGGTGGCACGGGTCCGCCACCGGGTGGTCGCGCCGATCCCAGCGCCCGAAGCACAGGTCCAGCCCGCCCACGAACGCCGTGTCGTAGTCCACCACCACTGCATACGGCCGTGGTCAAGTCCACACAAAGTCAAGTCAACCATTGGAACATAGTCAAAGCTGGTAGGTCAAAGTGGGTCAAGAACAGAAACGACTGTGGAAGGGGAAATACCGATTTTCTGGTGGTGGGACCAGGAGAAGGGTCGGAGGCGAGGGTGGCGGATGATGTGGATGTTGGGGTGGAGGTTGGCCAGCTTCCGCTCCGTGGCCTGGCTGTTGAGCTTCAGCGCCAGGTTGACCTCGAAATAGAGCAGCACATAGATATGCACTCCCTGCCAACAACATTGTTAGCACACACGACACACACGACAGGTAAATAAAATGCGATGCGAACCTCCTGGGCCTTCTTGAGGATCATCTTGTCGAAGCGGTTGTGGATGCTGGGTGGGTGCTTGCGGCGGAGGTAGGTCTCGATGATGAGGAACCAGTCGGCCACGAAGATGCAGTTGCGCGCCGACTCGATGGCGTCGGCGATGGCCTCGTACGTGTCCTCGCCGTCGACGTACCACTGGGCCGGGATGGACGCGTGCGGCGGGCGGAACGACGAATACCTGTTCCGCTTGCCCTGCAACGACCAGTGCGAGATGCACGTAATCCACTACACAGCGCCCGCACGCTTTAGATTCCTTCTAGTGTGTGCGTGTGGGATGGTGCGTGTCGTGTGTGTGTCGTGTGCAGTGATGTTGGTACCTTGGCTGTGGCAGGGACGCTGTCGCAGCTGAGCACGCCGACCCACCCGTTACACTCGAGGCGGAACGACATCTCGCCCTTGAGTTCGGTCACCGCGGCACCGTCCAGCACGACCACCTTGTGGGGGTGGTGGCGGCCGGTGCGAATCTTGGAGAGGAGGGCCTCGTTGCTGCTCGACCGGATGCCCGACGTCGACGGCCGGGGCGACACGGACGCCGAGGAATTTGAAGAGGACACCGACAATGATGACGATGATGATGAGACGGCCGGTGTTGACGAAGACGAAGACTCCACCAGCGCGCCGCTGGCCCTGAGGGAGAGCCGCAGCTCCGCCGCGTTGACCAGTTCTAGGCCGCCCACCGATTGGCTCAGCGGACCCACCAACGCTTCGGCCGACCCCTGGATTCGACCGAAACGAACAAGAGAGCGTTACATTGTAAAGCCTTCATGGTCTGTTGCACGTGATGATATGTCATGACATGAAAGGCGGTGGTACCTTGCCGTCTTCGTTGAGGGAGTAGATCATGAGCACGCCCTGGCGGATGGAGACAAGGCGCGCCTTGCCCTTGTACGTGAGGATGCCCTCCAGCTCCTCGATCGTCTCCCGCACCTGGCCCTCCTTCAGCCCGGCCGCCACCGCCGCCTACAAGAAAAGTAAAACCTGATTAATCGAAACTGAAACGAAACTGAAACTGAAACTGAAATGAAATGGAAATATGAAACATACCTCGGAGGAGGTCTTGGCGGTGGCGTAGGTGATGATGGGGCGATAGCCGAGGTCCTCGAGCTCGTCGGGGTCCTCCTCGACCATGGACCAGAGGGCGCGCAGCTCGTCGAGGCTGCTGCCCGACTGCTTGACGTACTCCTTCTCCAGACACACCGCCGACTGCCGCACCAGCGCCTTCCGCAGCTCGTCCAGCGACGCAAAGCTCTCCGTTCTTTGCATTCCACCGCACACGCACACACGCGAGAACGTTAGTTGTGTGTCGTGTGTATCGTGTGTGTCGTGTGTGTCGTGTGTGGTCGCCATACCGATTGTTGATGACGACGGCAAAGCGGCCCTCGGGAAGGCGCGAGAAGCGGAGGTGACGCAGCTCGGTACGCGGAGAGGGCTTGGATACGAAGTCGAGCACGTACGAGATCGAGAACGACCCCGGCTCTCCGCTGAACCGCATCAAGAACGTCCCTGCAATGTCGTTGCCCACGCCACCGTTGGTCTCAGGAATGTAATCCATGTAGACGACGGCGATGGCCGAAGAAAGGCGTACCCTTGGGCTGCTTGTTCAGAAGGCGCACGGCTTCACCGCTGGTGCGTATGGCTTGGAAGAATCTGGGCGGCGCCAAAGAGATTGATTGAAGTGAGAGTTGTGTCAAGAGAAGAGAAGAGAAGAAAAGGAAAGGTGGAGGGTCACCTGTGGCCCATGACGTGCACCACGTCCTTCAGGAGCGTAGTGTCGCCTGCCGGGCCAAGCAGCGGAAACCACAGCAGGAACGATGAGAAATCATCCAACCTGTCCCATGACGTTCAAAACACCACACTCAGCTGTTAGCGCGTGCGCGTGCGCGGAGGTGCGTGTGCGTGCGCGGTCGAGCGTACGGGACGATGCCACGGAGTTCACCGCGCGAGGCGGCCTGCACGTTGATGCCCTTGGCGCTGAGGAGATCGTTGTCGGATTTCTTCTTCTTCTTTTTCTCTTTCTTCTTGTCCCGCACCGCCGAACCACCAATGCCGCTCCCGCTTCCGGACAACAGCAGCGTGCTCAGCCGCTTGCTCTCATCGTCCTCGTCGCCTGTTTTGCGTGTGCGTGTGCGTGTCGTTCGTGTCGTGTCGTGTATCGTGTCAGCGTCTGTTGTATAGCAACAAGCCTTGGCGCGTTAGGAATGCGTACGAGTTAGGAGTTCGTGGATGAAGAGCAGGCCGAGGATTTCGGTGAAGCGCAGGTGGTAGCGTTTGGGTGGGATGTTCTTGGGCTTGGGCATCTTGAGGCCCATATGCTTCACGTAGAACGCCCACGCAAAGTGTTGCCACTTCACCTCGAAGGGATTCGCCTCCGACCTGTTGAACTGCACACATGGACCACGTTGTTATCAACGGACACACGCACGAACACGAAACGCATGACACGCACGACACGCACGACACGCACGACACGCATCACGACGCACACGACACCCGCGACAGGGGCGAGGAGGTACTTCGTATTGCTTGTCGAGGGCGGCCTGCCAGATGGTGCGCGCGAAGCGGTTACGGAGGACCTTCTCGAGGATGGCCTCGGTGAGCATGTCGAGCGCCTCCTGCGCCGACGGTCGCTTGTCGGTGTCGCGCTTCCAGCACGACGTGAGCAGCTTGGACATCTGTTTGTTCACATCGTGCTCCTGCACCGGACTGAACTTGTGCAGCACCACGTGCTTCTTCCACAACGCCCTGATTGGCGCATCAGGAAGGCGTTAGGCCTCCACCGAACAGTGCGGAATGTGGAATGTGTGGAATGATGGAGGGTACTTGTCGGGCTTGCCGCTGGCGTCCTTGAACTGGGGTTCGCTGAGGAAGACGTCGCGCACCGAGCGGTTGGTGTAGAGTTCGCCCAGGAGGTAGCCCAGGGCGAAGATGTCAGCCTCCTTGGTGTGGCCCAGGTCCTGCTTCGACATCCGGTCCATGGCCTCCGGCGGCAGGTAGAGCGGGTCCGCCTCCTCGTCCTGCACCCAGTTCCACCCGATCCCCTTCACCTTGAACCCTCGGTCCGTCTGCACATAAGTAGCGCAAAGCAAATGTATAAATATACATCAGTAAAACGTAGAACGTAGAACGTAGTGGTTAGTGGTTGGTGGCGATCGGATAGTCGAGGCCGTCATGATGAAAGAGGTGTAGAGGGAAGTGGACGGTACCATGACGACCTGGTCGAGCGTGAGGGCGCCGTGTACGATGTCGCATTGGTGGAGGAGGGCCACGACTTGGGCCACCTGGTGGGCGATCTCGAGTCGGCTGTACAGGGGCACCACCCCGCGCTTCCCTCCCGCCAGGTCCTCCATGAGCGGCAGCTCCATCACCTTCTGCAACCACGCCAACAAGGCCTCGTTACCATCGAGCAACAACAACAAGAAGCGAGAAAGCAAGTAGCAAGTAGAATGTAGCAAGTGGCGAGTAGTACGTACGGTGTAGGGTTCGGTGAGGATGTGCCACACATCGGTCTTGGCCACACGTAGCACGCCCACTATCTTTAGCACGTGTGGGTGCTTCTTCAGCTTGGCCTCATGTGCCCTGTTATTGTGTTGCACATCAAGTAGCAAAGCCATTATTATTATTAGAAATAAATATTGATAAATAATATAAAAAAAAGTGCTACAAGTAAGGCAAGCAGGGTGCCGTACTTCCATTGGCGAAGGAGGTGCGCCGCGCGGGCGGGGTGAGGGGCGCGCAGGAGAGGCGAGGCGTGGAGCACTTTGGAGCGCCACCGCACCACCCCCACCCCTGACTTGCCACCAGGGGCCGCCACCCAGCTCACGTCGGCCTCGTTCACCTCCATCGGCACGCTTGCTTCCGCCCCCATGGTGGTGATGGATAGATTGATTGGATCGCACCTCAATCAATGGCTCAATCAATGCTTCGCGGGCTGCAGACTTATGAGCGAAATTGCGTCGTCCTAACGACCACCTCTCGCAACTCCGACATTTTCACTCCTTTTCTTTGTTGGCCAAAAGGAAACTCAAAATGAAAACCTAACATCTGTTTTCCCGCCTCTTTCTTCCTCCCTCTGCCGATTGCAACAAGCCACACTCAATCGCCCGTGTCCCGCTGCATCTCGTTCTCATGGGTCTCTCCTCCTTCCATAGCGATTCTTCATTTTCAAAATTATTCACACACTCGAGATCCAATCTCAATTTTAATCGTATTTTGTGAATTGTAATTGCACGGCAGCATCAAACATCACTACCACTGCGGCCGATTCGCCCGTCTCCCGCAAGCGACCTGCCGAGGACGAGGCCCTCAAGGCCGAGGAGCTGCAGCCCAAGGGTGAGTCCGCTGTGGCCGCTCCCGCCGCCGACGCGTCAGCCGAAAACGGCGCGGTACAGCTCCCTACCTCTTCATCTTCATCTTCATCTTCTTCACCTCCTTGTTGTTGTTTCCCGCTCGCTCGTTGGTCTCACGCTCTCTCTTTTCTCCCCGGCACGTTGTTGTTGGTGACGTCACGAGCAGGACGACGAGGGAGAGCAGCAACCTGCCAAGTACGTCGTGTGCCATGTCGTGTTGTGTGCGTAGTGTGTCATGTGCCGTGTGTCGTGTGTCGTGTGTCGTGTGTCGTGTGTCGTGTGTCGTGTTGTGTTGTCTGACTTCGTGATCTTCGCGTGTGTGCAGGCGTGCTCGCAAGGAGGAGGAGGAGGAGGAGACGAAGGAGACAGAGTCGCAGGAGAACAAGGAAGAGGAGGAGAGCAAGAACAAGAAGGAACAGAAGGCGGAAGAGAGCGGCGGCGGCGGCAAGCTGGCTTTCTTGGGGCCGACGGGGTCGGGCGAGGGCTTCTCGAGCTTCTCGTCGCTCGCGGCCGGTCCCCTCTCCTTCTCGTCGGTGTCGTCCGGCGCCGCCGACGCGGGCGCGGCGCCCCTCAGCTTCAACCTGGGCGCGGCGGGGTCGACGCCCGGCCCGTTCAGCATCGACTTCTCGTCGCCGACGCCCTTCGGCTCCCTCTTTGGCGGCGAAGGCAGCAAGGACGGCAGCGCCGCTGCTACGCCCTCGCTCACCTCCACGGGCTTCACCCTCTTCTCCTCCTCCGCGCCCTCGACCTCCTCCGACTTTGCCTTCAGCCTCAGCTCTTCGTCGTCTTCCCTCCTCTTCTCCTCGGTACCACCACAGTCACTTCTTCTCACTTCGCTACGCATTTATTTATTTAGTTTAGTTTAGTTTAAATATTTTTCTATTTATTTGTTTATAATTATTTATTCTACTTCTTCCCTTTCTCCTCTCACAGTCTTTACTTTTGTTTGTTTGTTGCAGGGCGCTGAGAGCTCGTCTACGTCTGTGGCCGAAAAGGGTCGGCCTCTCCTCCTCCTCCTCTTCTGTTTCTCTTTCTCTACACGCGCGTCTTTCTCCTTCTTCCTCGCCTAACGACGCTCTACTCCGCGGGTGGTCGTCTACTGGAACAGTCGAAGTGGTGACCGGCGAGGAGAACGAGGAGCGCGTTCACTCGGTACGGCGACCTGTGTTGACGGTGGATGGATGGTGGATGGTGGTCCTTACACATATGTGCAGGTGCGGGCCAAGCTGCTCAAGCTGGAGCCGGAGAGCCAGGCCTGGAAGGAGAGGGGCTCCGGCCAGCTCCACCTCAACGTCGCCAAGGACCACTCCTACGCCAGACTCGGTACCCCCCGCCCCGCCCCACCATCTCCAGGCACCCAATGCACCGCCAACTCACCACCCACCCATTGACCCACTCGTGGCCGAAATGGCAGTCATGCGCGCCGAGGGAGCGCTGCGTCTGATCCTCAACACCGCCCTGTTCCCGCACACCATCACCAAGAGGGTGCAGGAGAAAGGCGTACAGGTTCGTCTCTCTTCCACGGATGGTGATGATGTCGATGGCGATGGCGATGGTGGTGGTGCGAATGAAGAAGAGTGTGACCATGACGATTGGTGGTGTGGGTGGTTGCGTGGTGGTTGGGACACCTCCAGGTGTCGGCGGTGGAGGAGGGCAAGCCGGTCCTGTACCTCCTGCGCGCATCTCGCAGAGACGAGGCCGAGGAGCTGTTCGCCGCCATCAACCGCCACAAGGAACTCGGCGGCAGCAGCTCCAGCGTGTAGTGCTTTGCTGCAGTGGTGTGCACCAAGTTCGCATCAAAATGAACAAAAATGCATTGCTTTTCTTTTTGATAGAAGGAGAAAGGGCACAAAAGGGGTGAGTGAATGCGTCGCTCGTCTTCTTGGATTGGACTGGCGGGGTGGCTGACTGGCAGGAAGGATCACAGGGCGGCCGTGAACTTCTTCTTTTCCAGGATGGCGGCGGCGAGGTTGTTCGTGAGTTCCTCCTTGAGCAGGAACTGCACCAGACCCTTGGCCTGCACCACACGCCACCCCATGAGTGCGTGCGGTGGTGCGTTGCACCGTGTGCGTGTGCGGCGTGTCGTGTCGTGTGTGTGTGTTGTGTGTTGTGTGTGATGATGATGATGATCGTGTTGGGGGGGAACGAACCAGGGTGATGGTGTAGATCTCCCAGTCGATCTTGCGGACCTCGATCTCGAAGATGTTCTTGTCCTGCTCGGACATGGAGGCCAGCAGCTTGGTGTCGACGTTGTCGGCCAGGAATTGCCACTGGCGCGACGTGAAGGGCGTGAGCTGGGTGATGACCGTGTAGAGGTGGTTCGAGCCCGCCACCAGCTTCGCGTTGCGGCCCTGCAGCATGCGGAGGACGTCGCCGATGGCGGCCGGCGTCGTGTGGAAGATGATGTGGGCGATGAGGAAGAGCCAGAAGTTGTTGACCACGAACGCGAACGGGAACTGCTTGAGCTCGTGCTTGATCGGGTTCCGTCGGAACCACTGGATGCCCACCGTAATGATCGTCCACCAGTCCGTCGGGTTCTTGCCTGCGCACAGCAAAGGCGATCACACCAATGCGTTAAGAGATGATGACGCATTGTATTGATGTATTGATGTATTGATGATGATGATGATGATGATGATGATGATGATGATGATGATGATGATGTACCGGAGGAGGCGGAGTGGAAGATGGGGATGCGGCGGCCGGGCGGGTTTCGGGCGGTGTGCCAGGCGGCGGTGAGGATGGTGTTGCACACGTAGTCCACCGGAATGAGGTCGGCCACCTGCCGGCTCTTGCCTCGCATCACGTGCAGCACACCCATACCACCCGCCAAACACACGCCTGCGTGTCGTGTCATGCGTGTCGTGTCGCGTGTCAGCCGCACGACACGACACACAATGAGAGTTTGTGGGGGGGGGGGCAACGCACCGGCGGGGCCGATCAGGGAGTCGACCCAGCCCGGGAAGGGGTCGCGCACGGCGGGGCCGATGATGGCGGGCCGCACGATGCAGAGCGGGACGGAGCCCTTCTCCTTCTGGAGCATCTGCTCGCCCAGCATCTTGGAGAAGGTGTAGGTGTTGGGGTACGGGCTGATGATCTTGCGGGTCATCTTCTCGGCGTGCTCGTAGGTCATCCCCTCGATCGTGCTCACCGTCTTGTAGGGATCCATGTGTCGCCTGCAACACGACACACACGACACACACGACACACACGACACACGTACAGGCCGTTCAACGATCGTGCCCAGGGGAAAAGAACGAAAGCGAAAGAAAAGCAAAAAAAAACGAAGAAGAGAGAAGGTGGTACTGCATGAGGGTGCGGATGGGGTAGATAGTTTCGTCGATCTCGCGGGGATCGGAGCCCGGTGGCCCCGACAGCGTGCAGTTGACGTAGCACGTCGACACGTGCACTGAAAACACGACACGACACGACACGACACGACACGACACGACACGACACGACACGACACGACACGACACGACACGACACGACACGACCGCACACGCACGAACGCACACGAAAACAAGTGTGAAAGGACTGATGTGGCCTGGGCCTTGTGGCGGCGGTGGTGGAGTACCGTGCGCGCGGAGGCGGGCGCACTGCTTGGCCAAGCGGAGCACGCGCAGGCCGCCGAGGGCGTTCATTTGGATGGCCAGCTGTCACGCGCAACCACCACCACCGCCGCCGCCGCCGCCGCCGCCACGCGTGAGAAAAGTGATTGGCGCCAATGTCGGGGAACAAGGAAGAAGAGAGTGACGAGGAGCCCAACCTGGATGTGCTCCGTGAAGCGGGTGGTGGCCGCCATGTGCAAAATCACCGTCACCTAACGCGCCACAACGAACTGTTAACATACGTACACTCCACACGACAGCGCACGACAGCGCACGACAGCGCACGACTGTACACGACGCGCGGATGTGCGAGCGGGGCCGCGTACCTGGGACGTGACCAAGTTGTGGTCGGCCTCCGACAGGCCCAGGCCCTCTTCACCAATATCGCCCTCCACCACCTGCCCGCAAAGCATTTAATATGATCAAAAAATAGAATTTTATTTCAAATAATATGGAATTAATGGTTGTAATTATTTTCTAAAGCTTTTAGAAATATTCTAATAGATTTAAAAACAAAAAAGAAGAGGGTGCGGGGTACGTGGATGTAGCGGGCGAGGGAGGGGCGGGTGGTGAGGAGGCTCTGGAGGGGCGGACTGGTCAGCACCTCGCGCGCGAACCGCACGCGCCCGGGCACGGCGTCGCCGCCCTTCTTGGCCGCGGCCTTGGGCCGCACCAGCACCATGATGCGGCAGCCCAGCTCAGCGGCATCGGCACCGCCGTGGCTTTCGCCATCTTCGCCACCGCCGGCTTGATGGTGCGACGGCGAGGGGTCGGGGAGGTCGGGGAGGACGGAGAGGAGCTTGTGGAGGACCACCTTGCCCAGCAGGCCCGTCACGCCGGTCATGAGGATGGTCTGGCCGGCATACCACCCGCCCACGCCCACGCCCTCGCTGCCCGGCTGGGAAGAAGAAGA
The DNA here is from genome assembly GCF_000313135.1 of Acanthamoeba castellanii str. Neff. Lineage (NCBI taxonomy): Eukaryota > Discosea > Longamoebia > Acanthamoebidae > Acanthamoeba > Acanthamoeba castellanii. Next base: position 690,237 of record NW_004457654.1, on the reverse strand, counting down.
GGAGGAGGAAGAAGACGGCAAAGTAGCGCGATTCGGGGAGGCTTCCATTATGTTTCCAATTAAATGAAATTAATTTTGGGGAGATTGGAGATTATTTGGCCGAAATGGGTGGCGTAGAATGGAAAATGAAATCGTATGGCCGTTCGCGAGAGCAAGAAGCGAGGGCGAAGCGAGAGGGCAGTGACGACTACAACGACGTCCAAAACCCGGACTCGCACTCCCGTTATTTCTGTTGGAACTCCGACCTGAGAAATGAAAAAAGCTTGCGGGAAAAGAGACATAAAACACAGAAGAATGCTTGGAATTATCGGAATCTGAAACCTGCTGTCAGGCTCGCGGAAGTTTTGACGGAAGGGGGCGGAAAATACGCCAGGATTGCCACGTCACAGAACCACAGTGTTCTGCACAACCCTAACCCCACACAGAACGCACCGCACTTCACAACAAGCGAAACACATCTTACACAACACAGCACACCTAGACATGGGGAAAGACTACTACAAGATTCTCGGGGTGGACAAGGGCGCCAATGACGATCAGCTGAAGAAGGCCTACCGCAAGATGGCCCTCAAGTGGCACCCCGACCGCAACCAGGACAAGAAAGAGAAGGCCGAGGAGATGTTCAAGGAGGTCAACGAGGCCTTTGAAGTCCTCTCCGACCCCAAGAAGCGACAAATCTACGACCAGTTCGGCGAGGTACCGCCACGCCCCTCTTTATTTTATTTTATTTTATTTTATTTTTTCCTTTTACTTGATTTACTTCATCCAGTTGAGCTGACCATCTATTTATGTTTGCTGACTGGTTTGTGGTGCGGTCGTGTAGGAGGGACTCAAGGGCGGTGGTGGCGGCGGCCCTGCCGGCGCGGGCGGTTTCGAGGGCTTCGGCGGCTTCCCTGGCGGCGGTGGCGGCGGCTTCCAGAGCTTCAGGTTCACGCCCTCCAACGCCGACGACATCTTCCGTTCGTTCTTCGGCGACTTCGGCGGCATGGGCACCGGCGCCGGCATGGGCGGAATGGGAGGAATGCCTGGAATGGGCGGCGGCGGCGGACGTCGACGGGCGGCCGGCGGACCCTTCGGCGGAATGGGAGGAATGGGCGGAATGGGCGGGTCGCCGTTCGGTGGAGCGTTCGGTGGCATGGGCGGCATGGAAGAGGAGACGCCGCAGGCCCCGCCGGTGGTGCACAAGCTGCGGGTGACGCTCGAGGAGCTCTACACGGGCGTGCAGAAGAAGATGAAGGTCACCAAGACGCTGGTCGACCCGAGCGGCAAGTCGGTGCAGGTGGAGAAGATCCTGACCATCGACGTCAAGCCCGGCTGGAAGGCCGGCACCAAGATCACCTTCCCCAAGGAGGGCGACGAGCGGCCCGGCGTCGAGCCTGCCGACATCGGTACGTTCCACTTCCACTTCAACGCAAAGCAATGATGCTTTTTCTAATTGATTGTTTGTTGTTTGTTTGTTTGCTACAGTCTTTGTGATCGAGGAGAAGCCTCATGCGGTGTTCAAGCGGGAGGGCAACGACTTGATCTACACACACAACATCACGCTGGCGCAGGCGCTGACCGGGTTCGACGTGAGCCTGCGAACACTCGACGGCCGACCGCTGACGGTGCCCCTGCGCGACGCCGTGGTGGACCCGTCCTACGTCAAGGTGGTGCCCGGCCAGGGCATGCCCGTCTCCAAGACGCCCAGCCAGAAGGGCAGCCTGCGCATCCGCTTCAACATCGCCTTCCCGCGGAAACTTGACGCCGACCAGAAGAGCCTCGTCCAACGTGCCCTCGGCACAGCCTCGTATTGAGCCCCTACGCCCGCGTTGTACAAATTGAACAACAAATTCATCATTTTGCCCCATTTTACCTCCTTGGCGCGAGAGACAGTTTCTGCTTCACCCTCTACGTTTGGCGGTGAGTACAACTGCTTGCGACCTGCTCTCATTCTTCTATCCTATCCGCCTTCACCCAACAAGTCCTCACCAGCCTACCAGGTCTGTCCCCTCTTCCCTCTTTTGGCATCCCCACATCTTTTTCTCTTTCTTTCGTACTACACAGCAAGCTCACAAAGTACTCACAATCACCATGGTCAAAGGGGTGTGGCTTCAAAGGATGGAGCAGGCCCTTCGTGAGACCCTGCAGGAAATGCGCGAACAGCTTGATGACAACAATCACCTTCTTCAGGCCACCCAGCAAGCCCTCGCGACCTCCCAGCAAGCCCTCGCGACCTCCCAGCAAGCCCTCCGCAACGCCCAGCAAGCCCTCCGCAACGCCCAACAAAGACTCCTTGACCATCAGTGCCCTGGTAGCTGCCCCTCGCCTCCCTTGTGCAGCTCCCATGTAGTAGTTTTCTGTCTGAAACTTTCTGGTTTAGCCACCCAGCCGCAGGCCACAGCCACAACTACTCGGGCATCACCCTACAAAAGGAGGCGTGCAGAGTCACAGACGCCATATCCTCCTCAGGCCGAGGGGGTACAGAACCTGGTTGCCTTCTTCGAATTCAACCAAAGGGGACAGCAAGCAACCCTGCGTGGTACGGTTCCTTTTTCCACTTCATTGCACAGATGATTCATAATTTTTGTTTGTAATGCAGCGCGTGCGTCGCCTGAAGATGCCAGCAAGGAAGATTTCCATTTCAATGAGGATTTGAGCGAGTGAGCTCTCTCTGCCCGCCGCGTGGTGCCCTTCACTTTCCTCGACTCATCTTCATCATGTACTTAAGAAGTAATCCACGACGAAAACAAGATTAATGGCTTTAGTAGGAATAAACGGTGGCTTCCTCCCTGAGGATTAAGACGAAGTAGAGAGTGCGCATCTTCTTGACGAGCCCCGTTGGACCAGTCGCACGAAGCAAAGCCTTGCTCTCACGCTTCTACACGAGACGCAAGAAGACGAATCTTTGTGCGTAGGGATATTACTACATGCTCACGATGCAACGGGCTCCGCCACCTGTTGTTGTTGCTGCTGCTGCTTGGCCTTGGAGGGGCGCGATCGCTTGACCTTGACGGGCTTTACCGCTGCGGTCTTTCGCACGTTCGTGTTCGTCTTGGTGGTGCCCACGCCGTCCAACAGCGGCCCCACGATCGTCTTCATGATCAGCTCCACCTTCTCCTCCACCGGCGTCGTCGTGTTCATGTTCGTCGCTTCGCTCTCCTTGACAGGCTGTGGCTGCTGCCTCGGTTTCCGCTTCTCGTCGCGCTCGTGGATGAGGACCAGCGCGTCGACGGTGCGCTGGAGCATGTCCTCGAGCCGGGCCTCGGACGCCTTGAGCGCGGCGTCGCGCGCCACCAGCGCGTTGCGCGTCTCCTCGCGTCGTGCCTCACATTCGCGCAGGGCCTTGGCCAGCTGCTTGTATCGCCGGAGCGCTGCGTCCAACTCGCCCCGCGTTCGCTCCACACCTCCCTCTGGAATACATAAAATAAATTAACGATTAAAACAAAAAATTAAATAAAATAGGAAATAAAGTAAGAGAATAAATATAAAGAAGAATAATAAAGAACGAAGGGGGGGGAGATAAAAGATCGAAAGGGAAGGTGCACCAGTCCAGCGGGTCTTTTTGAATTCGCCGTTGCGTGTGCAGAGGTAGAACCGACCCTCCTCTCCATCTTCGCCTCTCCTGAGCGTACTCATCTTTTACCTTGTCTTCTTGTGGGTGTCCTGCAAACGCGGATACCGCAGTTCTTCGAGCCAACCACAAGTGATGTCGTGTCGTGCATGAACGGTTTTTCATTTTCTGCTTATTTTTGTTTTAATTCCAGTTGGCGCGGAGGGGGAGCAACAGCAACCTGGTCGAACTCCCGGGCGCCCGAACAACAAGCCGCCAACACAAGAACGTTGGACAGCACGCACCACACGCACGCAACAGATCACTTGAGGAGAGATGGAGAGGGTCGAACCACGCTCGCCGGGACCCGGCGGCGCTGAAGAAGACGGGGCCGCCCCGCATCCGCCCCGCCCGCCATGGCTCTCCGCTCCCTGGCTCATCGGTGCGCCTGATTTTGAGCTTTCATCATTGTTTTTATTTATTTACGTGCTGACAACCTGGATTTTACACGAGCGCGAGATGATCACAGCCAAATAAACAGTAAAATTATTATTAATAATCAAAAGAAGACCACAATAATAATTACAATAAGTAATAATTAATTGTTGTGTTGTATGTGGTTGCCACAGACACCCTGCTGGGGAGCATCGCCCTTCCGCTCGCCCTCGCCCTCGGTACGCTCTACCCACTTTTTTTCTTTTCAAAAAAACAAAAAATATAATCTCTTCGCCATTTTCCTGCTCTCGGCGCGATGCTCTTCTCTTACGCTCCACGCTCCACACGTGTACAGGCGGAGCCGTGCGTACGAGCATGGTGTCGGGCGCGTATCTGTTGGCGTGCGCGCTTCTTCTCGCCTGCGCCGAGCACTCGCTCTCCACCGTCCGACGTACGTGACGTCATCTCTTCTACAAGTCTTTCTTCGTCGTCTTCTTCTTCTTCTTCCTTGTCCTCCTCTCGTCAGCGACCGACCCGCTGATGGACGTGTCTGATGGTCGTGCAGAGCGCGTGTGCAGTTGGATCGTGCGGGTCGTCTGCCTGGTCTCCGGCTTTGCCGTGCTCGGTACGCCCCCACCGCCCACCCACCGCCCTTGCTCGCATGCAAGTGGGGGGTGTGTGTCGGTAGCCGCGACGACGCTGCAATCAACCAACAGCAACTGGGACTCGCGCCGCCCACCATTTACCACACTGGCCGCAGTGTCTGATTGGGGATTGATTGAGGGATTGACTAATGATTGATTGATTGACGATTGGTTGGTTGCAGGGCACGCTGTGTTCTTGAGCATGTGGCTGGAAGAGGGCGACGGCGAAGACGGTTGGCTGCGACAGTACGGGTGGGTCGAGGAGCTGCTCCACTACGCAGGCACGAATGCTTTCGCCAGTTTCAACATGCGCCTTGCCTTCACAAGCTGACCCACACACACACGACACACACAACACACGACACACACACACACACACAACACACGCGGAACGCGCGCAGGCTGGCAGAGGGTGGACTACGTGAAGGACCACATCATTCTCAACAACATCCGGCAGATCGCGCCCGACCCGATCGTCTTCCTCCTCTCCCTGACGGTGCTGCTTCGCGCCTGGACGCGACGCCCCACCACCCAGCCAACCGAAGAACTCGGTACCGACCATGATGTGTCGTGTGTGTCGTGTCGTGCGGTGTGTCATGTGTGTCATGTGTGTCATGTGTGTCGTGTGTGTCATGTCGTTGATTGTGTCGACTCCTAACTCGCATTGGCGTGCGCGCGTGTGTGGTGGATGACAGTGTGGCCGCTGCACTACTATTGCTACCCGACGTTTCTGGTGGCCGCGGTGGTGGGTCTCTCCGTGCCGTCGGTGCTGGGCCTGCCCTACCTCTTCTTCTACGTCCTCGGCCTCCTCGGCCTTGCCTACTCGGCATCACTTCCCCGCCTCTTCCAAGCGTACACTTCTCCTTTTGCGTCTTGGCGCGTGTCGTGTCGTCGTGTGTGTCGTGTGTTGTGCATCGTGCAGTAATGGTGGTGTGTGCGTGTGTGCGGTGGTGCAGGCTGTGGCCGGCGTTGCTGTTGCTGAGCATGAGCCACCTGGGCATCATCTACGCCTACCAGTTCCGCTATATTCGCGACCACACGCCGACGCACCTCACCAACCTCCTCGGTACCGTCCGTCTCTCATGCTATTTGTTGTATTTATTATTATTATTATTATTATTCTGCACACGCCTGACTGCGGCGTCATTTCCAGGTTTGTACCACTGGGAACAGCTCACCAATTGGAGCGACCTCGGAACGTCGCTCTGGCAAGCCGTGGTCGGCTTGGCCGCCCTCATCGTTCTCTATTTTTGGGTATTTACAACCCTCCCTCCTTTGCTGTGGTAAATGTACATTCTATTGATCAAAGGAATGTGGTTCGCCCTGGTGGAATGTTTAAAACATTAGGTCTGTCGGTATTCGCGTGCGCGGAGTCTGTACAAGGCCCGCAAGCAAATGCAGCATTTGGCCAGCGGCGAGGAGGTGCCCGCGCCGCAGCCGTCGATCACGGCGTCGACCTCAATGCTGGCCGTGTTCTCCCGCCGGGGCCGAGGCCGGGGCCGTGGAGCCGAAAAGGAGCACACCACGCGTATCGTCGCCAAATGGCTCGCCCAACACGGATGGCGGTACGTCGCGGCGTTCAACTCGATCCCGCCTCGCACACCTCACTGACATTCATGTGTGTGCGGCGCGGTGCGTGCGGTGCGTCTGTGGTGACACACAAATAGGGGCCTACTGGCTGCGATGCTGTTCGTGAGCGTGGCTAACGTGAACCTGTTCTCGCTGGTCATCCTGGTGCTGGCGATGGCCGGCGCGTTGCTGCCGCCGCGCTACGTCGTCTTCGGCACGCTGCCCACCCTCCTCTACGTCATCGCCGTGTCGTCGGCCCAGTACGTGTGGAACATCCCCTTCGACTTCCCCCAGGCCCGCAGCCTCTCCGGTACTACCCCCTCTCAAGCAGCCCCTTAAGGTCGCGGTGCTGACGTCATCGTCACCATTTCTGGGTCAGGGATGGGACTTGTGGAGTACGAGCTGCCGTTCGTGCGGATCGGACTGCAGTGGGCGCTCGCCCTGGGGCTGGCCGTGTACTGGCGCCTCTTCACGCTCTATCGCAAGTGGGCCATGGTACGCCCGCCGCCCGCCAGCCTTTTGGGTGATGCTGACATGGTCCGCGATCGCACACACGCACCGCACACCGCACACACCGCACGCACAGGTGGGCGTGATGAAAAAGCAAGCGTACTACTCGTGGTTCGTGGGCCGACCGGGTCCCGGCGGACTCCTTCAGCACCTGCCCTCCGTCGAGGAGACCGCCGCGCTCTTGGCCGCCGAGTCCGGCTCTGAGCGTATGCCCCCCCCCCTGCCAGCACACGACACGACACAACACGACGCGACACGACACGACACTCATCGATCTAATCGTTCACAGCAAACTACGGCGCGTCTTCGTCGGCGCCTTCGCGCAAGGAGAGCCGGGTCCCACGCTTTGCTGACGACGTCGTCGGTCACGGAGGAGACGAAGAGCAAAACGAGCGCGCGCATCGACACACGGGCCTGACGGACGACGATGACGACGATTACAATCGGGAGCCGCCCATGCACGGCCGCGGGAACGGCGCCGAGTCGGCCAGCTTCATGGACGAGCCCGCCGACGGGCGCAAGCACCTGCGGGACAAGGCCGCCGAGTTCTGGCACGTGGTCAAGCTGGTCACGGCCACCGTCAAGCAGTCCATGCTGGCCCTGCTCAACCTCGTCTGGCAGATTCTCCTCCACGAATCCCACAAGTACGCCACGTTCATTCCACACATTCCACATTCCATCATTTTATCTATTTTAATATTTATTCGTTTTCGAGTGAAATATTTTGTTGAATATTTTATCATTTTATTGGTGCTGTTGTGATGACACAGGTTCGCGTTGTGCGGGTTGTGGATCTGCTCGCTCATGGAGGTGTCGGTCTTCAACGGCGGCTACATGGCCATCTTCATCGTCTTCGTCCTCTGGCAGAAGCTCGCCACCCGCTTCTGGGTGCTGCTCGTGCTCTACTGCCAAGCCGGTACGCTGCCTCTGCCTCAACTGTAAGTGTGTTTCGGCACATAATGCTGAGATCCGTGGCCGTGTGTGTGTGTGTTGTGTGTGTTGTGTGTGTTGTGTGTGTGTGTGTGTGTCTCGATATATTTCTTTTAGTATTGCTGGCGCTCTACGTGTGGCAGCTGCCGTGGCTGCCGGAGGATTCGTCGCTGACGAGTCTGATCGGATTTCAACACTTCCCGAACGTGTGGGCTGGGTTCGGGTGGCACATGGCCATCCTCGGCTTCTCCGTGGCCCAAAACGAACTCAACAAGGTCTCGACCCGTGGCTTCCTCTTCAAGAAGCCCACGCCCGACCAACGTACCCACACTCTCCTCTCTCTCTCTCTCTCTCGTCAACACGCTCACTAACACGCACACGCGCCACCGCACACGCACACAGTGAGGAAATACGGAGACGGGACGCTTCGCGGGCTGCGTACTCACCTGAACCGGCACGTGTACACGCTCATCGTGTTCGGGTACACCATGGTGGTGCGCTACTTCCTGTCGTTCTCCTACCTCGGCATCCTCCTGCTGGCCCTCCTCACCCCGGGTATCCACCACCACCCCCAATCACAACTCTCCTTCTTCTTCCTTCTTCTTCTTCTTCTTTGCATGTTAACCAAAAGATGTTGCGTGTCGTGTGTCGTAATGGTCATAATGTACAGCCAACATGATCAACGTGCTCTACGTTACTTTCATCTTTGCCTGCATCATCGTCCACTTCCAGACCAAGGCACCGGTATGCCCCCGTTTTCACATATATTACCACATATATGTGGTAATATGGAGTGATATATATTGTAATAATATATTAAATTGGCTGCGCACACATCCACGACCAGGGTCGAGTCTACGTGCGGCGCATGTGGCCGTTTCTGGTGTTCTTCGCCGGCGGAGCGCTGGCGTGTCGGTACCTGTACCAGTTCGACGACCTGGCGGAGATCATCGACGACGTCTACCCCGACGACTTCCTCCCGCTGGGCCTCAAGGACCTCGGCTTCGAGCAGTACCCGACCAAGCTCTTTGTAGCCCTCCTGCCCAACGCCATCGTGCTCGTCCTCTCCGTCTTCCAGCTCCGCATGTTCAACGGCGAGCACTGGACCAAGGTAACAACACGACACACACGACACACACGACACACATGACACACACGACACACACGACACACACGACACACACGACACACACGACACACACGACACACACGACACACACGACCACACGACACACGACGGTATGAAACTCATCATTGTTGTCGATGTGTAGACGCTGGGCTCGCTGATCGGGGAGGAGAATGAGCGGGAGGAGGGGGTGAAGGTGCTAGCCTGGTGGGAGGGGCTGGTGGCCGGCGTGCGGCGGCTGGTCATGCTCCACGGCCGGTCGGCGGCGGTGTGGGTGCTGGCCATCATCGGCTGCACCTTCGTGACGGTCATCCGCTCGGGCTTCCTCGTGCTCGCCGTCGTCTCCCTCATCTTCATCAAGTGGGGCGCACGCTGCCGTTCCGACTCCCTCAGCTGGACCGCCACCGGTGTGTGTGTGTCGTGTGTCGTGTGTGTGTCATGTGTGCTATCGTGTCTCATCGCCGTGTCTCACTCTGCTCGTTTCTGCGTACAGTGTACCACGTGGTGACCTTCGTCTCGTTGATCTACTCGCAGGTACCACGTCTCTGTGGCCCTCAAGCCCATTCAAGCGATTAACACACACACACACACACACAGGCGGTGGTGCTGGCGCAGCTGGTGTTCTTCTTCCCGTCGTTTGATGACGTGTCGGGCGGGAATCCGTCGTGGTTCGGCTTCGACCGGGCGCACGAGGACGGCCAGATAGGCGGAGTCATCAGCGGCCTCAGCGCCATGGTGGTCGTCCTCATCGCGCGCTACGGCCAGTCGTGGCTGGCCCAGTGGTACTCCGTGGCCGCCCTCTCCCACAACGGTACGCACTCTATCCGCAGAAAACCGTTCGAATTCTTGGAATGTTTTTGACAACCGCACGCGCACGCGCACACGCACAGACGAAGAGAGTGGTGAGGACATGTCGGAGTTGACGCTGTTCCCGGTCGACAAGGAGACCGTGCAGCACGGACGTCGGCTCCGGTTCGCCGTGGTGTGGAACTACGCCAAGTGGTACGCCTCGCACGCGTTCGCGCTGCACGGGCAGCACCTGTTCGGGTTCATGCTGCTCGTGGTGGCCTTCGTGCGCAACGACGCCGTCAGCTGGTTCTACCTGGTCCTCCTCGCCGCGAGCATGGTCTTCCCCTTCTCGACGTACGCCAGCCACCGCCTCGAGCGCTCTCGCAGGTCGCTCACCACTCCAATGTTTCATCTCGTGTGTGTGTGTGCGTGCGTGCGTGCGTGCGTGCGTGCGTGCGCGTGTGGTGTGACCGGAGACAGTCTGGTGGTTGCGCTGCCCGTGTTCGTGACCGTGCAGGCGAGCATCATCTTCGCGCAGTACGCGTCGCTGCTCGGCTTCCCTCCGTTCATGGACATCGTCTGGCCACCCGACCTGCTCGCCGAAGAGGTGACCACCTGGCTCGGCCTCGACCGACCCTACCCAGGTACACACGCTGCCTTTTCCCTCATTTACTTATTATTTAATTTATAAATATGAAACATTTAAATTTATCATTATATTTATTAGTTCTATATCTAATCTACATTTTGAATGTGTTGCAGAGATGCTGCTGCTCGATTTCATGCTGCTGTGGCTGGCGGTGCTGCTGCTCTACGTGCCCAGCCACATCCACCCGTTCCCCGAGGCCCACCCGCCGCTCCGCTACGACTTCACCCTCAAGCCGCGCAGCTGGAACGACGAACTCAAGTTCCAGGTCCTGCAGTACAGCTCGCGGGGCATCCTCGTGGTGGTGATGGTGGTCGGCCTGGTCCACACCGACCTCCTCTCCGCTGGCTACCTCATCTTCTCGCTCGCCCTCCTCTATCACGGCGGTACCTACCAACTCCCACCATCATTGGTTTGCTGTCGTCAGCCGCTTTGTTAATATTTTTACTGTTTTGTTAATGCTTTGGAATGTCAGGCACGTTGCTGCTGAAGCAGAACGCGTGGTGGTGGTGGCTCAGGGCCTACAACCTGCTGGTGCTCGCCGCCCTGGCCTTCTACTCCCTGCCCTGGCTGCCGCAAGACGACGACCCGCAGGTACATGTTTGACGTGATGCGAAACACTCATCATATAAGCTTGCATTTTACATGTTGTGCATTTGCTCACATTCCCACAAACATCTGGCCATGCCAGGGCTATGCGAAGGTGATCGGGTTCGAGAAAATGGAGGTGGGCGAGCTGTCGGCCTGGTCCGACCTCGTCATCTTCTGCCTCTTGTCCGTACAAGGCTACGTACGGCTCCCCATCCACCCGTTGCCTGCACCGCGCTGTTGACAATTATTGACCACGACACACACGACACACACGACACGCACGACACGCACGACACGCACGACACGCACGACACGCACGACAAACATGATGCGTCATATGATATGCAGATATTCGATCTCGACGACATGAACTTGGTGGTGGACTACCTGCTCATTCGCGAGGGCTGGGAGCGCGTACGCGCGCAGGCCGAAGACGAGGTCCGCCAGGAGGAGCTCCAGAAGGCGCTCGATCTCCTTCGCAAGGAGCAGACCGCACGCAAGACCCGCCTGGCCCACCGTACGCACGCACACACGGCCGCACACACCACCACACACGCACATTGCTCACATTCCGCTCTCTTTGTTTTTTTCCACTGCAGTGAAGCAAACTCGGCTGCGGAGTCAGCTGACGTCAGCTCTACAGAGCGAGGGCGCGAGTCCGATCGACAGTCAGGCGCCCTCGCCCCGGCCCGAGTCCCCGCGCGGGCCGCGTAGCGGGGCCAGCCCGCGCAAGGGCAAGGAGAAGGAATTCGAAGAATCCGGGGGCGGCGACGGCAAGCTTGCCCCGCAGGCGACGGCCGCCAGGCGACCGACGCGCCCGAGCCCGAAGAAGAAGGCGGCCGCGCCGCAGGAGAATCTGTGGAAGAAGATCAAGGGCTGGTATGCGGCGGCCAAGCGCATGCTGGTCCCGCTGTTCAGGGAGTACTCGGCGGCCGCCATGGAGCGTACGGTGGTCCTGCTCGAGTGGCTGGCCGAGAAGCACCTCGAAAAGGGTACGCACACGCCACCGCACACATACGCACACGCCACCGCACACACACGCACACTGCTAATGCATTTGTTATCGACAGACGTGCATGCCAAGTTGAAGGAGAGGGGCTTGGACGAGACGATCCTGTTTGCCAACGACTACCGCCACCACTTGCGTCGACAGGACTCCGCCGCAGCCGGCGCCGAAGGAGAAGAGGCCTCCGATTCTGACGACTCTTCGTCGTCGTCCGCGGCCGATGACGGCAGCAGCAGCGAAGACGAAAGCTCCACCTCATCGGCGTCGTCGTCTTGCGACTCGTCCGACTCTGAGTGCGCGTCGGAAGACGAGGCCGTACCGCCGACGTCGACATCGGCGTCGCAGACCGAGACCGAAATTTCGGCCCAGAGCGAGGAGCTGCTGGCGGGCGCGGCCAAGGCCGGCGTGACCTTTGATTCCTCGGCGGACGCAGCCGAAGACTTCCCGGACGACGACGACACGAGCGCGGTCGTCCACAACTCGGCCCGGTGGTGGCGCCAGCAGCTGGGCCGGGCCTACAACTCGTGGGTCAAGTGGGTCTCGACCAACACCAACATCATCTGCTACCTCGCCCTCGTCGTCAACCACGCCGGTACGATCACCACCTTCATCATCATCATCGTCATCTTCATCGTCATCGTCAATTGTCGTGTTGTGTCGTGTTATGTCGTGTGTCGTGTCGTGTCGTGTGCCTGCAGCGTATGCGTCGGTTCTATCGGTGGTGTATCCGGTGTCGCTGTTCATCTACGCGGCGCTGGCGGCCCCGCGGCCCACCAAGACCTACTGGCGGCTGGTGCTGGCCTACTCGTCGGTGGTGGTGTGCGTCAAATTCCTCTTCCAGCTCTCGTTCCTGTGCGTGTGCTACACCGCCAGCGGCGAGGAGTACGCCGTGCAGCCCACCTGCGAACTGGAAACCTGCCGCTTCGAACAGGTACCTACGGAATTCCAACAATCCAACAAATCGCGTGCACTACATTCTTTGAACGTCTGACCTGTGTTGCGTCGGCACACAGACCTACGATACGCAGCTGGGCCTGACGTACGTGATCGGCATCTACAAAGTGACGGGCTTCTTCCTCAAGGGCTCCCTGTGGGACGTGGTCCTCATCCTCGCCGTCCTCTGGCACCGACACCAAATGAAAATGAAGGCACGCCATCTCCCTTCGCCCATCGTTATCGTCGTCATCTTCATCGTCATCGTCGTCGTCGTTGTTTGGTCTGACAATGCGGCGTGTCTGGTGACACAGGGCTACTGGGATCTGGCGGTGGACCTGAAGCAGGAGTTCAAGGGCCTGCAGAAGTCGCGCAAGCAGTGGATGGGCTGGCTCTCGCTCGAGCGGCAGACCCACGCGCACCACCGGCTGCCCACCCTCCCGCCGCACCTGCTGGGCTCGTCCTCGATGCTGCCCATCACCGGCATCCGCGGCTCGCGCATCCTGTCGAGCCGCCACTCGACCCTCCTCCTCCCCGTCGACCTCAAGCACACCCTGCCGCCCGACGCCCCCCAGGGCGGCGTCCACATCCAGGAGTGGTACGTGCCGCGCGTTGTATCGTCTCGTGCGTGTGCGGTGGCGCGTGTGCGTGTTGCATGTTGTGTGTGTGTGTGTGTGGTGCTGCAGGCCTGACGTTGACGGTGGATGAATGTGCAGGAAGGAGGCGCTGCGGGAGGGGGCCACGTGGGCGGTCGATAAGGCAAAGGGCGCGTGGAACGGCGTGATGCTGTACTACCGGTGCCTCTTCTCCAAGTTCAGCCCCAACAAGGACTTCTACACCTCCATGCTCTTCATCCGTACGCACCACAGCTCTTCTTTGCCACCTGTTTTTTGCTAACATTCTCTCCGCATTCCAAACCCCCCAGAATTCCTGTCATTCCTATACCTCATCCTGTTCCAGCAAGACTTTACTGGTGCGTCCGTCTCTCATTCCTCTCATTCCTGAGATTCTAACACACTCACGACCACACACACCACACACACCGTACCACACACACACACACACGATGTACCACGGCCTCTAGGGGTGGAGACGTCGAGTCTGTTGGACATCTTCATGCAGAGCCGCATCCCGTCCAAGTACGTGTGGCTGCTGGTGGGCCAGTTCCTGCTGATCATCGTGGAGCGCATCATCTACCTGCTCAAGTCGACGCGGGCCAAGCTGGTCCTCCACTACGCGCTCGTCGTCCTCTACCACTGGGGCCTCTGCTTCCAGCTGCCCTCGTCCAACGGCCGCAGCTTCGCCTCGTCCCCGCTGCTCCTCATGTTCTACCTCCTCCAGTGCCTCTACCTCTACCTCTCCTCCCTTCAGCTCCGGTACGTGTTTTGCAGCGTGTGCGTGTTGTATGTGTGCGGTGTTGTGTGGGTGTGTGTGTGCGTGTGTGCGTGCGTGCGTGTGTGTGTGGTGTGTGTGTGTGTGTGTGGTGTGTGCCTCGTGCTGACATGAGTGGGGGGTGTTCGTAGGTTTGGGTATCCGTTGTTTGCGGCGAACAGAGCGCTGACCAACTCCAAGGACCCCTCCAAGATCCGCTACTGGCTCTGTACGCCCGCCTGCATCACGTGTTATATCAAATAAGATATTTAGATATTTAGGTATTTAGATATTTAAATACTTCACTTCATCTATTGTTTTTAACTTTTCGCTTGCAGTCATGGCCTATCGCGCGATTCCGTTCGGGTACGAGCTGTCGACGATCCTGAACTGGACCATCCACCGCACGGCCCTGGACTTCTTCGAGTGGCTCAAGGTCGAGGACCTCTACGCCGACCTGTTCGAGATCAAGTGCCGCAACGCCGACCGCGAGCGCAGCGGGCGCAAGCCGGGCGACGCCCAGCCCCTCTGGATCAAGCTCCTCATCGGCATGGGCCTCTTCTTCATCCTCTGTCTCGTCATCTGGTTCCCCCTCCTCCTCCTCGTACGTCATTCCCCCCGCCCCACGCGCAACGCACGACACACACGACACACGCCAAATGACACACAACACACGACACGACACGACACGACACGCAACACGACAGGCATCGGACACGCCGGGCAACAGTGTGAACCAGGTGCACCAGAGCACGATCACGGTGGGGATCGAGGGCTGGGAGCCCTTCTACCGGAGCTACCAGGCCACCAACGTCTCGTTCGCCACCAACGCCCAGTTCGCGCGGCTGCGGGGCCTCTTCCCGTTCATCCTCAACGACGAGCAGCCCACCACGCAGCTCATATCGTTCCAGCCCTACTCCGAAGTCTACTGGTGGATCACCGCCGAGAGTCTCGAGACCCTCCTCTTCTCCCTCCAGAGCGACCACGTACACGCTTTTTATTTTATTTTATGATTTATATGATATTTATTTGTTCATCTTTTATTCCTTTTTACGTTTTTTTTGAAGTTGTTATTGAAAGCAAATGTTTAACGGTCGGGCGTTGTTGAACAGAGGGTGGAGCTGAGCTTCACGTACTCGTTCACGCGCGATCAGCCGGCCTCGTCGCCCACCACCAGTACGACACGACACGACACGACCAACGACACGACACGACACATACACGCATACCGCTGGGAAGAAGAATGTAGGGAGCGCGTCTAATGTGTCGGTGTGTAACAGGTGGTCGAGTTGTGAGGGCGCTGACGCCGGAGCTCAAGGCGCAGCTCTACAGCATGCTGGCCACCAACGCGACCGGGTCGTGGAACGTCACCATCCCCAAGGCCTTCCCGCGCGCCTATCGGTACCGTGCCTCACGTCATTCTCGCGCGCTGCCTCTTTCACGACACACGACACACGACACACGACACACGACACACGACACACGACACACGACACACGACACACGACACACGACACACGACACACGACACACGACACACGACACACGACACACGACACACGACACTATGATACTGAATTGCTCTCAACAATGCCAACAGGCTGCCACTCTCGGAGGCGGTGAGCATTCCGAGTCCCAACCAGTACGTGGGCCTGCAGCTCACCCTCTACCGCAAGCTCCTCACACAAAAGGTACGCGCATTGATATTTATATTTTTATCTTATTCTATTTATTTATTTAGTTTTTGCTATTATTCTTTTTATTTCTATACTATTTTGTGCCTAACACGGGCGCTGCAGGTGCAAACGCCAACCGGCGAGATGGAGGTCGACTCGCTGGTCTTGGCCTGGCGAGCCCGGCAGGTCCAGCCCTCGTCCAATCTCCGTACGTCACTCCGCCGCCGCCGCCGCCCAACTGCGCGTGTCGTGCTCATCTCTGACGCACACAACACGCCGCACACATGGCACACGCCACGCGCACCACACAGACGCAATGGCGACGCGTCCGGATGTATCGTCGAGCGAGACGGATGAACCGCTGTTCAGCGAAGAGGGTCCGCAGGTGGTGTCCCTCTCGACCATGGTGCCCACGGACTCGCTCACGCGCAAGGTGATGGCGACGGGCATCATCGGCCTCTACATCACCGTGGTGCTCTCCGTCGGCCGCTTCCTCCGCATGTCCCTCTCGCGCCTCGTGCCCAAGGTAATTTTTGCGCGACAGACACGCACACCGCACACGCACATGCACACGCACACATGGCACACGACACGGCGACTTACGCGCGCGCGTGTGTGTACGACAATCAGATCCGATATGAGGACCTGCCCAACGTGGAGTTCATCATTTCGCTGTGCGAGGACTTATTCATCGCGCGCCAGTTTGACAATCTGCTGCTGGAAGAGGAATTGTACTGGGAGCTAATTGAACTGTACCGAGACCCGAGCCTCATCCTCGAAGTCACCGGCCGCCGTCCTGTCCTCTTCAAGCACACCAAGCACGACTGAGATGGCCAATGTCTCCAATCTTTGCGCACAGCTTTCAGAAAACGCTTTCGAATTTAGATGCAGTTCAACCTGTTCCACCAGCTGAGGCCTCAACCTCATCACACACTCTCTCTCTCTCTCTTTCTCTCTAGTTGCTCTGGTGGTTCCCATTCCTTGCCTCACAAAGCTTGGTGTTGAATGTGTGTGGTGAATGGGCCAACCCACACTCAACACAACCTGCAGCTCAAATCATACAGACCATAGGCAATGATTTGAAGGAGGAGGTTCTTGTTTTCAATACCCAGAACGTGCAGCTTTCATGAGAGTAGCCTCAGAGGCTGGGCTGCGGATCCTCTTCGGACTTTTGTACGGGCGGAGGCTCGCTGGCGGCCACGCTCTCGGTCTCGCCTTGTTGGGGTGGCTCGACCGCTTGTTCGGGGCCGGCCGTCTCCATCTGCTCGCTCGTGGCAATGAGCGCCGTCTCATTGACGGTGGCGCGGGTCTCCTTGTCGGTTTCGTCCAGAACCGGAGCGGCGTGGTCTTTTCCTTCGCCTTCCACTTCCATCATCTCTGCCGGCGTGGAGCTCTCTGCGGTGGGCGCGGCAACGTCGGCTTCGCTGCCACCAGTGCTTATCAGGCTGTCGGCGGCTGTGTCGACGTCGGCTGCGGTCGCGGTCGTGACGTCGGCGGCGCTTGTAGCGACCACCGTGCTGGCCATGTCCAGAAGGACGCGCTGATGTGTCGCTATGGCCTTCTGGTCGTGCACGAGCGACCGCAGGTGCCCCTCGAGGGCGCACAGCAGGGCCCAGAGATCGGTCGGCTCGGTCGACGATGACGAAGAAGAAGCGGACGACTTGTCAGCGGATACGTGGGCCGGTGCGGGCAGCGCCGGAAGGAGTGCTTTCTGGCCATCCGCTGCGGCGGCGTCACCGCCTTCGTGGGCCTCCGTCGTCTTTCTGCGCTTCTCCGCGGCGTCCATCTCGTCGGTGAGGTCCTGGCCGACCAGTTCGGCCTCGTCATGCCGCTTTCGCTTGGCGCTGAAGGCGGAGACGGTGGTGGTTCCTTGCGAGTTCGCCCTCAGCTCCTCGTCGAGCGTCAAGAGCTTCTCTTTCAGCAGACAGTTCTCCAGCTGCAGGTTGATGCTCTCTTCCTCCCACTCGCGCTTCTCCTCGCGACTCTTTTTCTCCCTGTTCCTCGCTCTGCGCTCCTCTTCCTCGAGCTTGCGCTTGAGCAGCTCGAGCTGCTCCCTGTCCTTTCGATGCACTCGCTCCCACTCCAGCGCCTTCTTCGAATCCTGATGATGGTGCTGCCGGCCGCTGTCGAGGTCTTCTAGAGCTGACGCTACCGCTCTCGGTACGCCGTGTCTCGCAGCAGGAGGAGGGGTGATGGTGATGCTGGTAGTGGTTGAGGTGGTGGCTACGTCGTTCGATGCGGCTTCCATCGGCGACGCAGTCTCTTCCATTTCTCCATCCGCCGAAGCGTCTGCGCGGCATATCAGAGGGCCTCTGATCAGCATCACGCCCGAGATCTCTTCGCCTCAGGAGAAAGGGATTGAGGGGGATAACCTACCGAAGCTGTAGTCCATAGAGTCATTGCCATTGGACGACTTCCTGGGCGTCACCGTGCCATCGTTGTTCCCCCACACGAACCCCATACTGTCCAACCTATCAATAAAATGACGTGTGAGTGTATGCCGAGTACGTGGATGGGGCGGTTAGGAGCTTACTTGTTAATCTTCTCCTCCTCGAGACTGCCCTTACGCCTCGATGCTCGTTGCCTTTCGGCCCAGTACGCCAGCCCCTTGTTCTTGCCAAAGTAGCGCCTCTTGACGTCGCAATGGCCGTGTTTGTCCTTGAACTGAGCGCGGCACCACCATCAGCGAGCGACGAGAATGAGAAGCGTTTAGCATCAGACGCTCGCAGTCTTAAACCAACGACGACGTACCTGCTGTAGCAGGGCACACCAGTCGTCGAAGGACTTGGCCTCCTCGAGCTTTAGCCGACCTCTGCGCGTGACTGTGTCGTCTCGACTACGCTCCCTGCTCTCCTCACGAGGGACTGGAGCCTCGCCCGTGACGACACTGCGCTCTGCTTCTCCTCTGCCTCCGGCGGCGGGAGCGTCGCCCTCGGCTGGGTCTCGTTGCGCTGCGCTCTCGCTGCCCTCGTAGTGGCCACCTTCAAAGGCGCCTGGCGGCTCCGCAAGCAGATTCGACTGAGACTCGGCGAACTCGGCTTTGATTCGGTTGCTGGCGTGCAGGGCCTCGTACTCGCGAAGCTCGTCGCTTCCGCTGCCATTGGTCCCGGCCTCCCACACGAAGCCGATGTCGTCCAGCCGCTTCTTCTTGTCGAGCTCGAGCGTGCCCTTCCTCCAGGCCATCCTCTGCCTTTCGACCCAGTAGGCGAGTCCCTTCGTCTCGCCGGGATGCGTTCGCTTCACCTGGAGAGGAGCCGAAAGCGATATAGAAGCGACGACGAAGCAAGGGCATGAGGCTCTGTCAGGTCGACAGGAGCAGCGAAATGGTGAAAGGTGTAGACGTACGTGGCAATGGCCGTACGTGTGCTTGAACTCGACCAGCTGCTGGCAGCGATCGTCGAACGAGAGGTTGCGGCGGTTGAAGCGATTGTACTTACGCTTGCTCGCCGCGGACTTGTCCAGCATGGCCGCCATGCGGCCGTTGGCCCCAGCGCTGCCCGGCGCATGCAGGAGCGACGACGACGGTGAGGCGTTCCCTCCATCTGAAAAGTTGCGCTCGCGGAGAGTGCCGTTGACGTAGAAGAGAGTCTCCTTGTCGTAGTGTTCGCGTCTGCGGCTCGCACCGCTCTCCCTCGAGCTACGGCGGCGGCTGCGTTCACCTTCGCTGTACTCGTCGTCGCTCGCATCTTCGCTTTCCTCTTCCTCCTCCTCCTCTTCCTCTTCAGGGTCTTCGCTTTCGTTCATCTCGAAGTCAGAGTCGCTCTCATCTTGATCGTGCTTACGTCCCTTGCCCTCTGCCTTGCGTCGCTCGGCTCGCTTGAGTTTTTCCTCATTCGTGATTGCAGCGATCGAACGCGGAGGCCTGAATTCTTCCTCCCTGATTGAAGATCGAAAGCCTCTGTTAGTCAAGCAAACACACGCTCTAACGCCTCCTACAAGCCTTTACGTCATCGTCAACAAAGCGAACGAAATTTGCAACTTTCGTAGTGCGCAATCAAGATAGGGATCGTACTCATTCGGCGGTGTGGCACCTGCCAGGGTGCTTACGCTCTCGGTGGACGGTGCCAGGGCTTCCGGGACATATGTCTTCGAAGTCTCGCCATCTTCCTCTTCCTTCTCTCTTTGTTTATCTTCAATCTTGGTGCCGCTGGCCTGCTGCTGCTCGAAGCTGCGGAGATCTTTGAGCTGTACGAGGCTCTGTATGGTCTCGTCCTCATCGAGATCTTGCATTTGCGTGTAGGACGTCGATTCTCAGCTTGGTTCAATTTATACCAGAGATTGCGATCGGGGGTGGGGTAGTAAATCGCGAAGCGCTCGCCGTCCTCTGCCGTCTTCGTCTTCCTTCTCTCCTCAGTGCGATCGAGTAGCCTTCTTTCTTCCAAAGAAGGACCGCACCCCTTCCATTTCAAGCAACGGACACGCAGGCATCTTCCCTTCTTGGGCGCGGTGGCATTTTGATAATTTTTCTTTTTCACTCAAGCCCATTCTGAAACGCAATTCGTTTCGTTTGGAAGCAAAACAGTTTCGCTAAGCTTGGCTAGGTGGACTTTCGCACGACTTTCAAGAGTTTATTGCATTTTCGCCGTTCGTTCGCCAGGGCAGAAAGGTCGTAAGCAGGAGAATGTACGTTCGTCTGGCGCTGCTGGTCTTCCTCGGCCTGGCTGTCTATGCCTCCGCTCAGTTCCAAGATGTGCACTCCCTCAAGGGACCTTTCACCCTGCCCTTCTGGAGCATGCAAGGAAGTACCGGCCCAAATCTTTTCAATTTTTGCTTCAATGATTTCCAGAAATCGGACGTCTTGCCTGTCCTGCACACCCTGCATACGTGCCGGAGTAGTGAGCGCATTTCGTTACGAATGATTGGCGTATTTAATCGGCTTAATCTCTCGCCCATGATCCGTTCAGATGCGCAAGTGACGGAGAACTTTGTGCGGCTTGCCGAGGACCGTCAGAACAAGCGTGGCTCGCTCTGGAACGTTGTGGTACGGCATCTGCTCCGGCCTCTCCTGCACCGCCTGGCTCCATGTCGCCAACCCGTTCTCTCTTCTCTCTGTGTGCTGCTGCAGCCCAACATGTTCGCCAACTGGGAGGTCACCTTCTCCTTCCGCATTCACGGCGTACGTCGCTCCCTCCGCCGTGCGCGTGTGCCCATTGATGGCCGTCGTGTGGCCGGCGCTACGTAGTTGAACTCACTGCCCGACATTATTTTTATTTATTTATCTATTGTTATTGTTTGTTTTCTGCGCCATCAGGTGAGCACCTATGGTGCTGATGGTCTGGCCTTTTGGTACACGGAGAAGATCGACAAGGCCGGCTCTCTGTTCGGCAACGATGAGTACTTCAAGGGCATCGGCATCGTCGTCGACACGTACTCGCCACCACCAACTTCTTCTTTTTTCCTTCTTCTTTTCTTACCGTGACACGCCGCACGCCGCGCACGCCGCCAGGTACGACAATGACGGCGCTGGCGTGCACCCCTATGTCATGCTGTTGCAGAACGACGGCACCAAGAAGTTCAACCCCGAGCACGAGCACGGCGTTCACAAGGAGCACGACGAGGGCGAGCTGGAGCTGGGCGGATGCACCCTCCACGTGCGCAACCTCGAGACGCCCTCCACTCTCCGGATCACCTACTTCAACCACAGACTCACCGTACGGCTCGATCGCTCGCCAGCTCAGCTTACAAAACGAAACACTGATAGCAGCTGCCAACCCGCTCGCTCGCTCGCTAACTCAACGCGACTTCATCCAGGTCGAGGCGTCGTTGGAGGACGGCGCCTTCACGCGCTGCATCGACGTCAACAAGATCGACCTGCAGCCCGGTCACTACTTCGGGTTCACTGCGGCCACCGGTACTGCACTCTCCGCACCACCGCACACGCACCACCGCACACACCGCACATGGCACGTTTGGATGTTCTGACCATGTGCGCCAACAGGCCAGCTTGCCGACAACCATGACGTTCACCGTTTTGTTGTGCGCGGCCTGGATCCCCAGGGCAAGCCCCAGGATCTGCCCGTCGTACGTCCCTCCCCAGCCTTCACCTCAGCGTAGCCATTATTGACTGACTGACTGACTGACTGTCGGCCTTAAATCTCTTGTACAGTGCGGAGAGGGCAGCAACGTGGGCCGTGCGCTGAGCCAGGTGCAGCACGAGCTCGCCGAGTCGAAGAAGCAGCTCCAGACCCTCTTGGACAAGCTCTCCTCTGGCGCCCCTATTGAGGGCAGGCAGTCGGAGACCGGAGCCGTGTACGTCCCTCCACAGCCGTCGTTTGCCGGGATTGCTACAAACTTACAAAAATGCTTGGTATGCGTGAGTAGTGCTGACCCCCAGCTTCAGACCAACGTGGCGGACCTGCGAAGGACCGTTGAGGTATGAGATTGGTCCCACCTCAGTACTGCACTAGTCACGATGGAATCTTGATGGACAATTCTGACTTTCATATTTATTTCAATTTATTTTTATACAATTCTTTTAAAAACAGAGAAGCAACCAGGCGCTCGAGACCAGGCTGCACGACATTGAGCGTAAGGTCGTCTCGGCGTCGACCTACGCCAAGGAGGCCGGAGAGGCCGCTGGCTCGTCGCTGCTGTCGTGGATCACCAGCATCGTCCTCCTCGTCACTTGTGGTGCCGTCCTCTACTTCCAGTACAAGGCCCACCTGCACCGCAAGCAGAAGTTCTTCTGATCCCACTCCTTGATCAGCCCACATTGTAGATCTGTTCAACATTTTTAAGACAAAAGGTGGTTGATGCCTTCATCTTATCATGGCAACATTCCCTTCTCACACCATTCATACAGAAGAGGCAAAGCACTGCAAGCACAGTCAGAGATTGCAACGTGTGCAGAGCTCGATATCTTGGGCTAAGTGTATATCTCGGGTGTGCGTTTATCTCCGCGTAAATAAATATTGGTCGTAGTGCAACCTGGTGCGAAGCCGTGGTCCTAGCTTCTGGACGCGAGCAACCGGGCGCCCGCAACGATGGTGGTCAGCAACCAACTTGAGGTACATAACGTGACAGTTGAGGTAATCCTGAGCAGGCAACATATTCATTCATTCATTTCACACCTGCACCGTGATCCACGCCTGCCTTCTAGATTGGGGCACGATTCCATTTGAAATCGCAACTCACATTTCGACATCTTGAACGCGGATGCGAAAGTTGAAGGATTTGGCACTTCATTTGCCGTTGGCAGGCCTCGATCGCTCGTCATCTTCCTCTCCCACCTCATCGCCACGCCACCGCCCCCATTCGCCTCAAGCCTCTGGTTTATCTCAGTCAGGCGATGACTCGGCACCTCAAGTTACCTCTGCCTCTACAAATCCAGCATCTTCCTCGGTAATCCAAGATCGAAAGCGAAATTTTGGGCCTCTGCACCAGGCCTGCAAGCAGGGCGACCTTGTGGCCATCCATGGCCTCCTCTTGTCGGCCATCTCGCCCGCTTCAGCATCGCCCGAGGAGGTGGGCGAACCAGCTGGCGGCGACTTCGCCGGCTGGCTGCCCATCCATCTTCTACTCGCCTCGCGTGCACTCTCCCCCCTCGCCGCCCACCCTCCCGAGATCCCCCCTCCTTCCTCTCTTGTCCACTCTTCTCCAATCGCCCACCAAAGGTAAGTCCACTCTCTTCCATCTTCTCAGCGCCATCTCTTTCTACTTGCAAGTAGAAAATTGCTGAACGTAGTTGCATCCGTTGAATCAATCCACAAAACAAACAGGCTCGTTGGTGAACGCCAAGAACGGACAGGGCATGACGCCGCTTCATCTCGCCGTCAGCCGCGGCTGTGCACCCTACATCATTCGCCACCTCCTCATCCTCGGGGCCGACCCCACCATCACCGCCAAGTACGTCTTCTTCTTCATCTCGTCGCCACGTAGAACGCAACTTGTGCTGATCCGATGCATTCCTCAACATGTGCTCATCACCGTCACTATCACCACACAACAACAACATCATCAGAGGGAAGACGTGCGTGCAGCTGGCGCAGAACGAGGAGACGGTGAAGCTGCTGCTCAACAGCCGCGCGCCGTCGAACAGCGGACCCCTACTCACCAAGGCCTCGTCGCGCCTCAACATCCGGCGCTCGGCGGACCTGCCCAGCATCAGCACGACCGACTCATCCTTCTCTTCCCTCTCTAGCTCCAGCGAGGCGTCCTTTTCCTCTTCTTCTTCTTCTTCTTCTTCGTCGTCTTCGTCTTCATCTCTCGCCTCGCCTTCGCAGTCATCATCACCGTCATCACCGTCATCACCGTCATCGCTTTCTCCGCACAGTTTGCCGAAGCCGAAGCCGGCGTCGTCGCCATCGTCGCCCAAGGAGAGCCGACGAGACCGAGACGCCGCCGGTGATGACTCGCTCTCGCTCTCGCTGCCGCCGCCGCCGCCATCGACCACGGCATCGCTCTCGTCGTCGCCGCTCACCTCGCCGCGCGACACCCTCAGCAGCGGCGGCAGCGGCGTCCGGCGGAAGAGCTCGACCATCAAGAAGAAGAAGAAACAGTCCACCCTCACCAAGCATCGCAGCCGACCATCGTCGCCACCGACCGTCGCTGCCGCCGCTGACGTGGCTGTCGACAACAACAATAACGACGACGACCAGGGGCAGCGGGCCGCAGCTGCGGCCTTGGCGGCTACGAAGGAGGAGCAGCAGCAGCAGCAACGTTGGATGGCCGAGCAGCAGCGCGAGTGGGCTCGCATCGGGCGCGAGCGGGCGCAGCGAGTCGACGAGGAGCGTACTATCTACCTCCTCCTCTGCCTGCTCAGCGCGCTCGCGGCCGTGGTGGGCGGCCACCTGTGCGGCTACTACATGGGACGCCTCGACGCCGACAACCACCACTACGCCCTGCTGAGCGCCCAGCACCAGGCCAACATCGCCAACGCGACGACAGCTCTGTCGTCGCCGCCACCAGCGTCGTCTTCGTTCTTCTTCTCTTTCTTCTCTTGGTGGAGTTCGTCGTCTCCACCGCCGATGTCGCTGCCGCCGGAAGTGCTCCCTGGCGGCAGCGGAGGCGGCGAGGAAGCCGCGCGATCGGAGACCACCATCGTGCGCGTGTCGTCGTCGCTGGGCGGAGGACTCGTGGCCTTTGCCGGCCTCCTCAGCCTCTACCACTTTGCCCTGAAGATGCTTCGCTGACCTCAGATGTACTATTCTTTATTTATTTATATAATTTAGTTATCTGTTTATTGAGTTTAATTACTCGATGACGCAACATGTGTGTACAAACACGTTTATGTTTTTTGTTTATGTTTTTTGTTTATGTTTATGTTTATGTTTATGTTTATGTTTATGTTTATGTTTATGTTTATGTTTATGTTTAGCCACCAACTGGGAGGGGAAAGGGAAGGGGGAGGAATCATGAGCGTGTCTTGACGACGATCTGCGTGGAGCAGTATGGGCACGTCCCGAACAGGGTCCCGAAAGACTGGCGCGTCGATGGCAGCACCCGCAACCACTCCACCAGACACGCCTGCGCGAAGACATGCACAGCATAGCGTCAGAGCGCGTGTTGTGTTGGGGATGTTGTGTGTGTGTTGCGTCGTACCTCATGAAAGGCCTTGTTGCACGAGGCGAGCGAACAAAGCACGGTCGGGATGTCGCCCTTGAACCGAAGCGCGTAGCAGATTCCGCATCCGATGCTCGCCCTGTCCCCCGTCGCCGCCGCCTCCTTGCCCGGCAGCTCGCACCCCAACACGCGCCCCAAATTCACGTGCAACGCCTGGCCCTCGTCCCTGGTGGCACCACGACCATCAGAGAACGAAAAGCGAAATGCGAAAAGCGATAGCAGCGGGGAGAGGGGAGGGGGCTACCAGAGGTCGAGGTTAGCGTTGAGGTTCTCGCGGAGGGCCGCCACGCGTGTCTCGCTGCCCAGAAATCGGCACTGGGGCACCGACGCTGGCGCCGCAGCGTCGATCACCACCTGCAACGAACAGTGATTGCCTGCCCAACACGCAACACGCAACACACACACACACACACACAACACAACACACAACACACACAACACACAACACACAACACAACACACAACACACAACACAAAATGAAAACGATCAGGCACGATCGCACACAAAAGAACGAAGGAATGTGTGGAGTGGGTGATGATTGAGCCTCTACCGAGGGCAATGCGACGGATGGAGGTGGCGAGGGTGGGCCGCTCGGGCTCGAGCACCCACGTGTGGCGGTCGATGTCCTCCAGCACGGCCCACAAGGCCTGGTAGCCCCGCAGGGCCTCCTCGAACTGCCGCACCACGTCGGCCAGGGTCGACGGCTGGGCCGGGTCCCATCGGAGGGCCAGCGCCTGGGGCAGGTCCGTGGTGCACACGGGCGCCGTGCGCGGGTGGTCGGGCATCAGTTCGACCTCGAGCCTGTGCTCTCGCCCGGCCTCGTCCCTAACAGCGCAGTTCACCATCCATCCTCGTCAGCATGACGCCGACCGCCACCTTAAAGCAACAATTGGGGGGGGTAGGGGAGTGGTTACGTGGTGCGGAGGGAGAGGCGGGTGAGGGAGTCGTTGGCCGAGACCAGCTTGGACCACCCGACGGCGTCGATCTCGGCCACCACCCGGCTGTAGAACCCGCCCCCGCGCGGCGGCACTCCTCCGCTCCGCACTCCTCCAATTCCTCCACCGCCGCCTGTCGTCGTCTTACTCTGCTCCGCAGCAACTCACCACCAGCCACCACCAGCAGCAGCAGCAACCACCACCACATGACATGTAGGTCGTCAGCAATGACCATACTATGGCGACACACAGCTGATAGCTGGAGGAGGAGACGTGTACGAGCACGTCGGCCACTTCCACGAGGAAGCTGTGCGCGTCGTTGCTCTCTGCCAGCCTCTACGCAGTCAGCAGCACACGACACACACGGCACACCACGACACACGACGCACGACACGACGTGAGTGCCAACAAGCAAAGACCACACAACTTCCTTGAAACGCTGCAACGTACGTGGCGGAGAGCGGCGCGGTGGGGAGCCAGGCGTCTTCGCAGGGCCGGGGAACACCGTACGCGTGCGGCCGCATCCCCCATCCGCTCCGTGCCGCGCGGCCGCTCCACCGCCACGGCCCACTCCGTTCCCTATATTATTCACATACGGCACACGACACACGACACGACACACACGGCACACGCGAGGCCAGGTTTAACCGCTGCTGCTCGAGTGAACACCCCTCCGGGGGGGGGTGGCAAGGCTGTGCGTACGATGGTGCCCCCCTCGGAGGAGGAGAGGAAGCCCACAAGCCCGCTTGGCGATGGCGTGAGCAATGGTGGTTGGCGGTGGTGGCCTCTTGGAGCTGTGCCAGTGGTTGTTGCCGGTACGAGCCGCCGTCGCTTGGTCGCGTGGCCAGCCGGCTGCTCCATCTTCCTCTTGGTTTTTGTTTTTTGTTTTTTGTGGAATTCTTCGAGTGACACGCAATTTTGGTTTCGAGAAAATTTGAGCAATTTTGCAGTGCACCGCGGCTCGAACACGCCCTGTTCGCGTAGTGACACCTCCTCCCAGCCGTCCTCTGCATGTCGTACACGGTCGCTCGCTTCAAAAGCGTGGAGTGGAGATGATGAGTTCCTACTCGCGTTGAGGTTGTGAACGTTGAAGTCCAGAAAGACGCGCCGGCCCAGCTGGCAGGGGCCATGTAGGGGGACACCCGGGATCCACGTCGGGCGCGTGGCCCTTGTCATGGGCGTGCCGCACCATCTTGAAGAACCATGATGGTGGTGCGCGGCAGCAGCTCGAGGTAGCGAAGGCCTTGACCATCGCCGGATGTGCGCCTCGATTTGTTCCCACCACAGACATTCGAAGGCCCGCACCAGAGGCCTGTGCGCCTGCACCCTGATCGCGCCCTGTGCGTATCGATCGGGTCGTGTGTCATGAGTCTCGTGCGCCTCGTGCGCCGTTCGTCGTGTGCGCCTCGTGCGCCATTTGTCGTGTGTCGTGTGCATGCCACAAATAGCGGTGTTAAGGACGGCGGCTAGGTCAGGTGGTACATCTGAAGCTGGAGCACGCTCGGCGAGGCCAGCGACCAAACCCAATAAAGGAGATGTTGCAAGGTGCAAATTTGGATTTCCTTTGTGATTTCCAAGCCAGCAATTTTTTACCCTGCCAGCAATCCTGGAATTCCAGGCTGTGTACCACAATGACTGGGGATGGGGTGGCTGCTCCTGGATATAGAAGGGAGGCGGTTCGATGTCAAGATCGGGTTGTTTCTAATGACGAAATCCTCGGAGAGGAGCTTACCACTCTGGTCGGTTTGTAATTCCAGAAGCAGTACATCCTGCCCGAAGAAACACCCACCATTCCTTTTTCTTCTTCCTCCTCCTCTTCTTTTAACCAAAACCCCAACAATCAACCTCCTCTTCACCACTGTCGTTCGAGAAGAAAGAGGAAATTGTTTTCAAGAAACACCACTTTCAGCCCGCATGGGGCGAAGAGGAGACGGTGATGCGAGAGGACGACGACAGCGAACTCGATGCCGGGGAGATGAGGTGGAGCGAAATGGCCAGCATCCACTCGCTCTTCGCCCCCGCTGTCGGTGCGCACACGACAATCGTGGCCGGTCGGCCGTTGTACTCACTCAGTATCTGCCATCGCACACTCATCAAAATTGAGATACAGCGATGTGTCGTGTGTCGTGTGTGTCGTGTGTGCGTGTGTGTCGTGTGTGCGTGTGCGGTACCTGGAATGCGTTTCGTCGCGAGGGGGTGTCGTCGAGATCGACGAGGGCGACGTTACCCAGCGGCACCTCGCCCTTCCACACGCACCCGTCCTTGGCCGGCTTGTTCTTCTTGCTCTTGCTCTTCTTCTTGTTCTTCGCTTTGGTGCGCACGAACAGGTCGTTGAAGAGGAAGCAATGGAACTCCTTCGTCCGCGTCTCCACCACCGACAGCGGGCCCTCCATGATGAACACCCGCGACGGCGACGCCAGCGACGCCTGTGTGCGCGTGTGCGATGGTGCGTGTGCGATGGTGCGTGTGCGATGGTGCGTGTGCGATGGTGCGTGTGCGTGTGTTTAAGGTGGTTAGCGTCAACAAATGGGCGCCAGCGCCAGAGGTATGTGTGGAATGCGTACGGGCGCGCCGGAAATGCGGTGGGCGATGAGGTGGAGCGACATCTTGCGCGAATCGGCGTCGCGCTTGGAGTCGTTGATGGTGGCGCAGAGCGCCTGCAGCTGCTCGACGGCCGCCTCCATCTGGCTCCGATCCAGGTGCTCTTCCGGCGTGTGTCGCAGGATCTCCAGCGCCAGCAACCGATACCTTGGATTCGTGCGCGTGCGGTTCGTGAGTGTGTGCGGCAGTGCGTGTGCGTGTGCGGTTGCGGCATACCTGGCGACGCGCTGGATGGGCATGATGAGGTAGGCCGACAGGGGCAGCTTGCGTCGGTTGGCCGGCATGGCCTTGCACTCCTTGATGAGGGCCGCGAACCGCGCGCGCTTTTCGTGCTTGTGCAGTGCCGCCTCCGTTTGGTCGTAGTTCTTCACATACCCCGCGTAGAGCTTCATCACCGGCATCTGCACACACCACACACACCGCACACACACACGACACACACCGCACACCACCGCACACGCACAGTCAGGAGAAGTGGAAAGTGGTGGGGAGAGAGAGTGGAGGCGTGCCCAGGCGTGTAGGATGGGGCCGGCGTGCGGTTTGTTGTGCCATTCGCGGGCGCAGTCTTCCAGTTCGACCAGGAATTTGAGATTGACCTGCACGATCAGCTCGAAGTCGCCGAATATCTCTGCACTCGGACAGGTAAAGTATGAGGAATGTGAAGAGTTTTAGATTTTTGCCCGGCTTCACCTTTGAGCTGTTCTTCGGTGACGAAGCTGTCGTCTCCCAGGGACCGCGCCGCAGCCGCCGCCGAGTACAACGGCGCCAAATAAGCCTTCGCACACACCGCACACGCACATAAGAATGTCAGATTGGTTCGATGGCACGGACTGGGCGCACCTCGCGGCAGTCGTTAAGGCATTGGACGTAGGACCGCTCGGTGTCGACCAACTCGTCAAAGGCCCGGTTGCGGGTGCGAATGAGGTCGATCTCCGGCGTGGAGGCCACCCAACACGTCAGCCGCCTCGCCCTCCGCCTGAAGAGCCACCCGCGCACCACCTAATGACGACAGCGCGTGGCCCATCACGACCAATGATTGAGGAATGCACACGTTCACATTCCTCACGGCGCCACGTGCGCATACCTTCTGCATTCTTCGGACGGCCGCGTCGGGCAGGGCCGAGAGGCGCTCGAGCGTGGCCAGCGTGAGGGTGAGGGTGAGCGCCGACGGGATGAAGAGCAGCGGCGCCGGCGGTGGCGGCGGCGGGGTGGTCGCAGGCTGCAGGCCCAGGAACCTGTCATCGTCGTCGTTCCCATTATTGTCGTCGTCGACACTGTCGAAGGGTCGCGGGGAGCAGAAGGGCGAGGGCAGCGGCGGCGGCGGGAGGTCGGTGGGCGCCCATGGTGTCGACATGTCGACAGGCGGGAGCGGCGTGCTGAAGGGCGAGGGCAGGTCGGTGGGCACCGAAAAGAACGAACTGTCGGCCGACAACGCCGCAAAGTCTGCGGTGTCGTCGACGGGCGGAGGCGGGAGGGAGCGAGGCACCGGGGATGGCGACGATGCTGACGTCAGCAACGACGACGTGATCGGTGGCGGGAGCGGCAGGGCCGGCGGAAGAGATGACGTCATCGTCGCCGTTGGCCGGGCGTGGAACACGAGTGGCGGGGGCAGCGAGATTCCGGTGGTTGTGCCCGCCACCACCTCGGACGAGGCCGTCCGCGACCTGCCCGGCGTCGGGTGGCTCACCCGAGGCGGCGCCTGAAATCCGAGAGCGAGGAATGTGAACAATGAAAAGAAGAAACAAAATGATTCGACGAATGTTTGCGCATGGGAGTAGTGCGTGCGTACGGGGAAGCGGCCCTTGACCATGGCGAAGGAGATGGTCGACGGGTCGTCGTCGGGGTCGTTGGGCTCGGCGAGGGAATGGCTGATGGAGTCCTTGCACATGGCGCACACGGACAGCTTGCCCACGGCCTTGGATTCTTGCGCCGTCACTGTCGCCGCAGCCGCTGCCGCCGCCGCTCTGGCATCACCACACAAACGCATGTGTGAGATCATTGGGGGGGGGTGCCCACATGAAAAACAAATTCGAGGAACGTACGCCTCCAGGGCCTTGGTGAGCCGGGCGATCTCCTGGTCTTTTTCAAATGCCGCCAGCTCCAGGCGGGCGACGGCCTCGTTGGCCAGCCGCAGGGCTTCCTCCGTCGCCGCCTGCGATTTGTGGTCGACACCCGTCACGCTACCGGCCCCGCCGCCCGATCGCTCCAGCTCCTGCTCCCGCTCAAACAACTGCGCCACACAAATGGATCAGAATTCAAAGAATGCAACACGCGTGCGCTGTGTGCGGCGGGCTCATACCGATTGCTGACGTCGCTGCAGCTCGTCCTCTTTCTGTCGCACGAGGGCCTGGCGCTGCTTGAGCAGCTGCTGCCCCTCACTGTCGCGGGCCTCGAGGTCCTGCTCGGCCTGCAGCAGGAACGCCATCTGCCGCTGCCGGTCCTTGCGCAGGACCTCCTTCTCGTCGCGCAGCCGGGCCTGCTCGTCCTCCTGCTCGGCCTGCCGCCGCGCGCAGTCGGCCTCGCGTCGGCTGAGGTCGCGCTGGGCCTCGTCGTTGCGCTTCTGGGCCTCGGCCACGCGGCGCTCGCGCTCGGCGAGCCCAGCGTCTTTCTCGTCGACTTGCCGACGCTTTTGCTCGATCTCGGCGGCGGCGGCGTGGAGTTCGGCTTGGGTGCGCGCAGCAGCGGCGACGCGTTGGTCGAGTGCCGTCCGGTCGCGCTCGAGCCGCTCTTCGAGCGCCCACAGCTCCTCTTCCTTCTCCGCAAACGTGGATTCTGTGATCATCGGGAGCCGAACCAATCTTCAGCCACATGTGTTTCTTTACACCGCACACGGCACGACACACGACACACGACACATAGACATACCGAGATATTTTACACGGCCAAATATGTCTTCGATCTCGGTGGCCAAGTTCGATCGATGCCGTCGCGACGCTTCTTTGTGTTGCGCGCTGGTCCTCGCAGGCGGCACGTCGACCTCCGCCGCCGCGTGCAGCTGCGCCGAGGCACCATTCGAAGCGGCAGCCGCGACGGTGGTAGTCATCTTATGATCGCTACCATCGCCGCCGGGAGTCGAACTGCGGCGGCTTGTCGACATCGATAGCGGCGATGACGGTCCCCTCGCCGTGTGGGTCGACGAGGGGCGAGGCGGCGTGGACAACGCGGGCGGCGAGTGGGGCGAGGGTATGGGCGTGAAGCTGGGATCGGGTCTCGGCTCGAACTGCAGCCGCGTGGGGATCGGCGGCGGTGGCATCGAGCCGGCGTCGTCGTCGGCGTCGGCGGCGGCGATGTCGGGTGATGGAAGCGCAATGCGAACGACAGGCGGCGGCGGGTCGAACATCTGCTGAAGCCGCAGCTGCGGCGGAGGTGGCATGGCCGACCCTGCGGCGGCGCCGGCCGAGGGCTGCACGAACGAGATGCCCCGAGAGGGCGACGACGATGACGACGACAACGGCGAAGGCGGAGGCGACGGAGACGGCGACGAGGCGGCCTCGCCTCCACTGCACATTGCGTTGATGAGCGGTCGCCTCAGTTCAAGGGGGGGGAATAGGAGGCGTACGAGCGAGGAGACAGGAGCGGGTCAGCCGATCGGGTGGCGGCCGGGTTGATGCGGTACGAGTTCTTGCGCAGGGAAGACAGGTCCACCGTGAGCCGCTTGGCCTTGGCCTCCGAGAGCGACTTCTTCTTGTTCTGCTGCCGCCCGCCATCAGTGTACACACACGACACGACACGGCACGGCACGACACGGCACGGCACACACCTTCTTGTCTTTGTTGGACTTGGTGTCGCGCGAGGAGGTGATGATGGCCGACCCGCTGCTGACGGAGGGCGGGGAGAGGATGTCGAGAACCTTCATCGCGAAGGACATCTCCTCCCGCTTCCTCTCGATCTCGGCCACGCTCCACGCCGCCTCCTCGCCGGCCTCGCTCGCCACCCGTTTCTCCAATGCCACCACCTTGTTGGCCGACCAACCAATCAACAATCACACGCCAGTCAGACGGTTAAGAAAGCCGCGTGACGTCATCGCATCACCCCGAAGAGTGGTTGTTGCTATCATGAAGGTGGTTGCTGACGTGGCGATGGCGCACCTCGTCTTCGAGGAGCTTGTGCTGGAGGAGGAACTCCTCGAGAAGGGCCGAAGAGATCTTGGAGTTTTCCTTCTTCTGCTTGCCGCCGGCCTTGGCCTTGCCCAACAGCTGGGCGATGTCGTCGATTGAGGTCGTCGAGGCGGGCGCGGGCGCGACCTTCTTCTTGGCCAGCGGACCCTTCTCCTTCGCGTCGCCCATGATATGGTACATCACGCCGCTCTCCTCCTCGAACTCCACTGCCACACCGCCCTTCACCGCCCGGTACTGATAACGACAATCACGTTAAGCAGCAAGCGTCATCGTCATCACATAAGCGTATATATTGATATGTTGACATATATCTACACATTATAGGAGCGGTGAGCACGTACGCGATGAACCGTTCCGCATGCGTCGAGATAGGCGCGCACAGGTTCGCCTGTTGGGCTGCCGATCAGAAATCTGCACATTGTGTGAGGGGGAGAGGGGGAACGATACCGTAGAGCAGATCCTTTTCGCCCACGCCCTCGACCACGACCACCTCCCCGCCCAGCCTGGGCATCGCCTCTGCGGCCGCGCCCAATAAATCATCATCAGCGATTCCACCCTTCGCGCCCGTGCGTGCGTCGTGTCGTGTCGTGTCGTGTCGTGTCATGTCGTGTCGTGTCGTGTCGTGTCGTGTCGTGTCGTGTCGTGTCGTGTCGTGTCGTGTCGTGTCGAATCTAGGTGCGCACCGCTGCGGGTGAGTCGAAGAAAGGAGCCGAGGACGCCCCACCGGTCGGTGAAGAGGGCGAGACCGACGAGGGTGACCGGAGCCTGCTGCAGCTTGGTCCCGCCTCCGCTGGTGGTCAAGGCGGCGGCGCTCAATGTCGGCGCGCCTTGCGGTGCGTCGGTCAGCACGCGGCACAGCAGGTCCAGCTCCCGGCTCGTGGGCACGTCGATGTGCTCCTTGGCATAGGCCACGAACGCCTTCTTAAAGCGATCCCACTCCATCGTGCACGCCTGTTTAAGGTGTCGGGCGCCGTCATCGCGAGTGGGTTGAGGAAAGAACGAAGCAAAGAACGAAAAGCGAAGAGCGAAGAAGAACGAAGAATGAGGAGTACCAGCGGGCCGAGCGGGTTGGAGGTCCACAGGTGGCGCGCAGAGTGGTGGGAGAGGAGGAGCGAGGCCGCGAAGGGCGGGTGGAGGGCCAGGTGGAGCGCCGCGCGCAGCTTCCGCGTCGCCGCACGCAACTGGACGCGCTGCCGCTGCGCGCTCGGTCGGGGCAGCACCATCTGCTGTTGGTGTGTTGATGAAGAAGAAGAAGAAGAAGACGACGACGATGGTGTGATCGCAACGTCTTCGTGGGCCAGAGCCGCTGCCACCAGCACCTCCACCGCCTGGTGCGCCTGGACAACCGCCTCGTTTGCACCACCACCTTCTCTCTGGTCGCTTCGCCGGCGCTCGTCCAACACCGCCTGCGCCTGAGTTGCATTGCCCCCCCCCATCTACATTGAAGCCAAGACCGCGACACAACACAACCTTGTGGCAATAATGATGTTGGGGCAACATGGGGCAGCAGTACCTCGTCGAGGAGCTGGCGGGCGGAGGCGGCATCCTGGATGAGGCCCACGAGGGCCGACGTGGCCGTTGTGGCGGCTCGCCCCCTCGGGGTGGGACCCTCCATCTATGCAATCTCGCAACAACACCCGCGGAGGCCAGGCAGGTTGTCCCCAACCAACGGCAAATTAATTTATTCAATTCAATAAACTACAGCCAAGAAAATACTGGAGAAATGGGTCAAGCAAGTTAGCTCCTGAACATTCTGCATAGTAGCACTGGCTGCTCCATCTCCACAAGTGTTTGTCTTGATGAGGCACATGATCATCAATCTGCCTGGCACCAAGGCATACAAGCCAAGACAAGATTGTGTCATTGTGCTACCCGCAATGATGAGGAAAAATGGCATGAAATGCAAACTAAGACTATTTTGTGTACACAAGGAGAGAAGCAAAAGAGAAAGAGGAGAAAGAGGAGAAGAGGAGAGGAGCTCGATTGCTCGTCCGTTCGCTCACTCGTGGGGAAGTTCGTCGTAGCCGGGGGCGGAGACGGACGGGCGGTGGGAGAGGAAGGGGTCCAGGACGGCGTCCTTGCGGTGGGAGGTGAGGAGCGGCCGCCCGTCGGGGTCGATGGCCAGGCGCAGCACGTAGACGAACTGCGGTCACTCCTGCAGGAAGTCCGGCAGCGTCTTCTTCGGCCCCGCGATGTCGTCCGGCTTCACCAGATAGTGCTTCACCTCCTGCACATCGTCATCATCACCATCATCAGATCACGAGGGCACACGCGACACGCACGACACACGACACACGCGACACGCACGACACACAGGCAATGGGAAGGTGAGTGCCTCGATGTGCTTGTAGGCGACGGCGAAGGAGCCGGCGTGGTTCTCGGAGAAGCGGACGAGGAAGGAGCCCGGCCGTTCGTTGGAGAGAGCCCGATGCACGGCGTCCTTGGCGATGAACCCGTACACGAGACCGCTCTTCCACAGGTTCCCCACGTGCCGCTGATAACGCAAGATGTGCAGGCCCTTGCCGAACCACGACCAGAACTGTTGTGGTGTGTGTGATGTGTGTGATGTGTGCGCGCGCGGTCGGTGTGGTGTGCAGTGTGTGCGGTGGTGTGTGTGTGTGTGGGTGGGTGAGTAAACTGGAGAGATGACAAAGAAGAGAAGAGAGAGGCGTACCTGATCAAAGTCCTTGTAGGAGACCATCTGCTTGTTGCCGAAAAACTTGTCGTGCAGGTACTCAAAATCGCCGGCGTGGAAGGCACGCGCTGGCTTGTTGACGTCCTGCCGCGTGGCTCGGATGAAGTGCATGTGGAACACGTTGGCGAACCGCGCCCAGGGAATCTCCAGGTGGCCTCCAAACGCCTCTGCACAAACAACACATCCACAGGTGTGAGCCTCGGTGTGCGTGTGCGGTCGTGCGCGTGCGATACGCGTGTGCGACATACCTTTTTTGATGAGTGTGCCTTCGGCTTCGGCCCATTGGCACTCGTTGGTGATGACGATGAATGGGTTGGAGAGGTCGGATTCGATCGTGTGGACGGCGTCGTCGCTCCGCACGGCCACCGAGAACCGCAGGTTGACCGCGTTCTTGCGCGTGCCTACCAGGAACTTGGGCTGGAACTGGACGACGTGCTGGTGCAGCTCGATCACCTTGGTGTCCTCGTTCATGGACTTCTTGGCGACCTTGCCCTTCCACAGGTGCGATTCGCAGACAATGGACGCCTTGACCTTGCTCACGCACGTCAAGTCCACGTTTGCGCCTGCGCGATTGGCACCGAATGCGGTTAGCGCGACTGGTGTGTCGAGGAATGCGTGGAATGCGTGTAGTAGTAGAGTAGTTACCGGTGAGTAGATGTACAACGTAGGGCTGGCCAAAGTGCTTGCCCTTGAAGATGACGGACGAGGCGGGCCGCTCCGTCATGGCCAGCGTGGCGAAGCACTGCGCCCCGCCGGCCTTGTGCTCGGTGAGCTGGAGCAGCTCACGCTGGTAGAGGTCCAGCTGGCTCGACTGAATGGCAAACTGCACGTCGAACAAAGTTGCGTCTTAGAAGTGTGCGGGCTCGAGCGCAAGTGTGTAGCCAATGGCCAATACCTGGTGCCTGAGGGAGAGCCACTTGTTCAGGTCGCCGAGAGTGAGCACCGTGTTCTGATAGAGCTGCTCCACCGCCCTGAGTTCGGCGTCAACCCGGTTGCGCAAATCGACCTGCAATCGGTACACCTCCTGCGTTTGTCGTAGATATATATATATATATATACACACACACGGTTCAGCTCACCCAGCACTATCAAACCAGAGCTGTGCTAACGCCGTAATAGTACCTCGAACAGGTTCTTCTCAGGTGCGAGGAAGAGCTGCTTCTGCTTGGCGCGCACGAGTTCGAGCTGCGTGTTCTGGGTGCGCTGGAGGTCCCACAGCGAGTCGAGCACGGGCTGGCGCTGGAGCAGGAAGCTCGTGTGCACCACCTTGCCGCTCGTCATGGACGCCGACTCGGTGTACTCGAGCTTGGGCTTCATCTCGAGCCGCAGCCCGCCCGTGGGCGACATGGGCGCGGGCGACCCCATCGGGGTGAGCGACGGCGCGAGCCCGGGCGGCGTCTGCGGCGGAAACACCGGCGTGGGCGTCGGCGGCGCAAACGAGGGAATGCTGATCTGCTTCCCGCCGCCAATCGCCACGCTCTGCTGCGGCTGCGGCTGCTGCTGCGGCTGGTAGCCCTGGAACTGAGGCTGCTGCTGTTGGGTCTGCTGCGGTTGGAAGGGCGGCAGTTGCGAGTAGTGCTGCTGCTGCGGGTGCTGCGGTTGAAACTGGGGCTGCTGCTGCGGCTGCTGATACTGCTGATGGAGCTGGAGTGTGGGCATCTGCGCTGTGGGAGAGGAAGACGTGGAGGAAGCAGAAGAAGAAGTAGAAGGAGAGGTGGAGTAGTGCAGCTGGAGCTGTGGTGGCTGTTGCTGTTGCTGTGATGTTGTCTGGGGAGCGAAGGAGGGCATGGCGCCGGTGGAGAAGGAAGAGGAGGAAGAAGAAGAGTTGTTGGTGTTGCCGGACAGAGAGAGCGGGGTGTTGCCGCTGCTGCCCAGGGCAGTGTCGGCAAAGATGTTCTCCATGAAGTCGGCCACGAGGCTGCGGTCGAGGCCCCACGCCCCGCTGCCGCTGCCGCCACTTCCGCTCAAGCTGCCGCCGCCCGAGTTGAGGAGGCCCCCGCTGCTGTTCCCGGAACTGCCAAGCCCATTGCCGCTGTGGTTCAGGCCGCCTCCTTCCACTCTACAAGCAAATAAAGAAACGCAATTTGAATAGAGCCCAGCAAACACGAAATCGTAATTTAATTTACGGATGGACAAGTTCGAGGAGCCAGACAAAAAAGTGGAGGGGGGATGCAGATTAAACAAAATGAGGAGAGCCGAACCCAAGCTCGAGGAGCCAGGATGAAAGGCCTCCTATTTCGTCCCCAGCACCAGGCCACTGCGGCTCCATTCGATCGAATTCAAAGTCTTGGTCGCAACGTCGCTCTACACAATACCGAAAAATAAATAATACAAAAAGGTGTTTCTTCTTCTTTGTTTTTTGTGCTCCTGGTTTCCGTTGTCGACCGTTCGGCTAAAATGGCGGCCGTTTTTTTTTTTTTTTTTTTTTTGAATGAGGACTGGCCGGGGCCGCACCAATCGCCCCACGTGACAGGCAAGACCAAAGATCGATTTTACACAAATCAAATTGAGGGATTTGCGAGGGGCAAAGGGCACATCGAAGAGAAAGATTAAGACGTATGGACGAGAAGGAGGTGGAGGTAGGCGAAGCCATGGCGAGCGACGCAGAAGACCATAATCACAAATTAGATGTCGATTCGAAGCGCTTCGAGGAGATGATGGGGGCGACCCTTGCTGCTGCCGATGTGGGACACCACGGGGTGCACGAGGATCACATAGAAGTTGTGGAGGATCATCATCTTCAGCAGCTCGATCTCAACAATCTTGAGCACCACGATGACGATCAAGATCACCCCACCGACGTCGGTGTTGAGCTCCACCACCTGCTCCCGCTCAGCCTCTCAGAACACGGCCACGAGCACGTCCTTGAACACGACGACGTCAAGGACCAGCACCACCAGCACCCAGACCAGCAGCACGTCCAGCTCGTCTCCATGGATGAAGAAGGCGCCGGTGCCCTCTCGCCGGCCGCCGCGCTCGACGGCACCACCGCACAGCAGCTGGGCCTCATGGCTCCGCCGCCATCCGAAGGCGACCACCACGCCACCACGCAGCAGCTGCAGCAGCCGGCCGCCGATGACAGTGGTGAGGTGCCCGCCAACACGCAGAAGATCGTCAAGCGCGGCCGCGGTGGCCGACGCGCGGGCGCCGGGCGGAAGCGCAAGTCGGACACTGCCAAGGCCGAAGCTGAGGCCGCCGCCGCGGCTGCGGCGGACCCCACGCGAGTCGCGACGTCGACGACAACCACCAAGACTTCGCTTCCGCCGCCACCGAGAGCGAGCATCGTGGGTGCTGGGTCGGGCCTGGTGGGACCGCCGCCGCCGAAGAAGAAGAAGCTGTCGACATCGTCGCCCGCGCTGGCGGACGATGCGATGGACGGCGGCGGCAGCTACGGCAAGGCGCCGCGACAGCTGAGGTTCGGCAAGACGATACTGTACGTGAGGGAGGTGGAGACGACGGTGGACTTCTACGAGCGCGCATTCGGCCTGCGACGACGGTTCGTGCACGAGACCAAGCAGTACGCCGAGCTCGAGACCGGGTCCACGGCGCTGGCCTTTGCCTCGAACGAGCTGGCGCGCAACAACCTGGCCCACATCGACTTCCGACCAAACGACATCAACGCGCACCCGCCGGGCCTGGAGATCGCGCTGTCGTCGATCGATGTGCATCGGGACTACAAGCGCGCAGTGGAGGCCGGGGCGCGGTCGGTCTCCCTGCCCAAGACGCTCCCGTGGGGTCAGGTCGTGGCCTACGTGCGCGATCTCAACGGCGTGCTCGTGGAGATCGCCAGCGAGCTCAAGACGCCGCTCAAGAAGTAAGAAAGCGCAACTCCCTCGTTTTCTCATCTTCCTACTTCCTTCTATTCTTTTCTTCTCCACCATCCGCCATTGTGTACATCTACTCTCTTACTGCCAAGTTCCTATCTCCTTTCGGGCATGCTGTGCACCTGTACAGGCGCATCTGCACCATCTCCTCTACTTGTGATGGACCTGGTGGGTCGCAATAAAACCGGCAAAAAAGAGGGTTTTATGCGGGGGGGGGGGGCAAGAAGAAACACAAGGAGATCTATTTGTGATTTAGACAGAGAGCATTTGGAAATGAAGCGCACGTTCACCATCACTGGGGTCGCTCCCCGAACTCTCACTCGCTCGCTTCAGGCCAACCCGGTGGTCCTCTCCGCGAGACTCTTCGCTACCCTGCCTTCCGAGGCTAAGGTCATCAAATATCACGCCACTGGCCAGCCCGAGAAGGTTCTGAAGTACGCACACCCCCCCCGCATTCATTCGCAACCCATTAGCCAGTATTATGATGCGGTAGATCATTTGCTTACTCGGACGAAATTGGCTACAAATCGCTGCAGGCTCGAAACCGAGAAGCTGCCGCAGGTGGGAGACAACGATGTGCTCGTTGGCTTCCTCGCCGCGCCCATCAATCCCGCCGACTTGAACATGGTGGAGGGTGTGTACCCGATCGGCCCGAAGGCTCCCGCCGTTGGTGGCAACGAGGGTGTTGCGGAGGTGCTCGCTGTGGGCTCCAAGGTCAAGGGAATCGCCGTCGATGATTGGGTCATCCCCGCCAAGCCTGGCTTCGGTACGCCCTCCTCCTCCAAATTTGGCGCTAATTACTCATCTGCTGCTTCGCCATTTTAATTGGCGCCAGCGCAAGTGGCAGCTTCGCTCAATTGCGAGTATGCATCGCCCTTTTTTGTTGACGTTGCTGCCTTGCTGTGTGGTGGCGCTCTCCAGGCACATGGCGTACCCATGCCGTGGCTCCCGAGAGCTCCCTGTTGAAGGTGAAGAAGGACATCAAGCCCGAGTATGCTGCCGCCATCGCCGTCAACCCCTGCACTGCCTACAGGCTGCTCAACGATTTCGCCGACCTCAAGCCTGGTACCGTCATCGCCACACTTCGCCCAGCTCGCACTCTTGAGCCTGCTCCTGTACAACGGTTAGTGGATGAGCCTTCTCACGGCGCTCTGCGACAATGTGGCATGGTGTGACGTATTGCAACAGGTGATGTGATCATCCAGAACGGCGCCAACAGCGCGGTTGGTCAGGCTGTGATCCAGCTTGCGGCCCAGCGAGAGGTGAAGACGATCAACATCATCAGGGACAGGCCCGACCTTGGCGACACCGTCGAGCGCATGAAGTCGTACGGCGCCTACATGGTGGTGACCGAGGACAAGCTGGGCACCCCCGCTTTCCACAGGCTCATCTCCGACCTGCCCAAGCCCAAGCTGGGTCTCAACTGCGTCGGCGGCACGTCGGCCACCGAGATCGCCCGCGTGCTCGAGAAGGACAGCACGCTGGTCACCTATGGCGGCATGTCTCGCAAGCCCGTTCAGGTGCCCACGTCGCTCCTCATCTTCCGCAACATTCAGCTCCGCGGCTTCTGGCTCTCGCGCTGGGTGGAGGAGCACTCGGCCGAGGAGCGCCTCGCCATGATCAACACCTGCTGGGACCTCGTCAAGTCCAAGCGCCTCCGCATGTGGGCCGAGCGCTACCCGCTCGAAGACTTTGCCGCCGCCCTCAACCGCACCACGCAGGCGCAGCGCAACCGCAAGGCCATCCTCGTGATGAAGCCCTGAAGCTGATCTGCTTCTCTCCCGTCTCTTTTCCCTTCAACACATAAACAAACCATAGCCCTGGTGACTGCCTTCTTCTCCACCCCCAACTCGTGGCTGACGTCACCATTTGTGGGCGTGTTGCGTCGCGGTTTTGGTTCTTCAACAAGTGTAGCTACAAGAAAAACCGCTTCGCCCTTGCCCCAGCTTCATCTTTCCACCACGCCCTCAACACGATGCTGGCCCAAACGGTGCATGAGGAAGTACCCCCCAACGAGAAGGTGGCGCTGATCACAGGCATCACCGGCCAGGATGGATCGTACTTGGCCGAACTCCTGCTGGCCAAGGGCTACACTGTTCACGGCATCATTCGCAGATCGAGCAGCTTCAACACTGGCCGCTTGGAGCATCTCTACCAGGATCCTCATGTGGAGCAGCGACGTACGTATCAGATTCACATCTCAATTCCCATTTCAGCGTCGATAGAAGGGTGTTCCCTTCACCACTCCTTATGATTGATCTCCTTTCATTTGTCGCGCAGGGCTCATTCTTCACTACGGCGACATGACCGATTCGAGCTGCCTTTCCTCGATCATCTACAAGGTGCGGCCGTCTGAGGTCTACAACCTGGCGGCGCAGAGCCACGTGAAGGTATCCTTCGAAGTGGCCGAGTATACCGCGGACGTCGACGCCATGGGCACCCTTCGTCTCCTCGAGGCTATCCGCTCCGCCGGCCTCACCAAGACCAGGTTCTATCAGGTACCGCTGGCTGCGCCTGTCCCCCTCGTGTTGAGTCACTTCGCCTCACAGTTGTCGTGTGTGTGTCGTGTCGTTGTTCGTGTCGTGTCGTAGGCCTCTACGAGCGAGCTCTACGGTAAGGTCGTAGAGATCCCCCAGTCCGAGAAGACCCCCTTCTACCCGCGCTCTCCCTATGGTACTCGCTACTCGACTCTCGTTCGCCAAGAGAGTAGAAGAACAACACCTCTCATTTCTTCTTCTCCTTCTGCTGTCAGGCGTGGCAAAGCTGTATGGCTTCTGGATCACCGTCAACTACAGGGAGGCCTACGACATGTTCTGCTGCAACGGCATCCTCTTCAACCACGAGAGTCCCAGGAGAGGTGCGCACAGCTGCGCGGCTCCGAACAGCCATCCGAGAGTCTGACTCTACACGATACACACTAAACTATGCGTGCGCTCTCTCTCGTTCCTGTCCGCTACAGGTCCCACCTTTGTGACCCGCAAGATCACTCGTGCCGTGGCTGGCATCAAGCAAGGCCTGCAGGACACCATCTTCCTGGGCAACCTCGATGCCAAGCGTGATTGGGGCCACGCGAAGGATTACGTCGAGGTAAGGCCTCCATCCTTGCGCACCACTGGCATTATACACCCTCTCGCCGCGTGCCTATGGAACTCAGCCAGCGTCCATGTACTGACTTTCTCGGTGTCTGCTTTCAGGCGATGTGGATGATGCTGCAGCTGGAGAAGCCCGAGGACTTTGTCGTCTGCACGGGCGAGCAGCACTCTGTGCGCGAGTTCGTTGAGAAGGCGTTCAAGCACATCGACGAGGAGATTCGGTACGCGTCTCGCGAGCTGCTTGGCAAAGCAAGCCCATCCGAATGGGGCTATGATTAGCTGACCAGCGTGCGCTTCTTCAACTATCCAGTTGGGAGGGCGAGGGCGTCGACGAGGTCGGCATCGACGCCAAGAGTGGCAAGGTGCGCGTGCGAATCGATCCAGCCTACTTCCGGCCCACGGAGGTGGAGACTCTTCTGGGCGACCCCAAGAAGTGCAGGGAGGTACTCAAGTGGCAGCACAAGGTGCCCTTTGACGAACTTGTCCGCGAGATGGTCGAGAGCGACATCAAGCTGGCGGCCAAGGGCGACCACTACAACTGAGAGAGTCTCGAGACTTGGAGGCTGGTGGAGTAGCTTAGCGGCGTGTTTCTGGCTCGAGACCGACTCCGATTCTTGAATGCTATGCTACTGGACACCTCGCCTCCCTGTAACGCAGCAGAAGACTGAGTGACTCAACGGAATGATTAGAAGCACTCCGTGTTGTCGGATACGCCCACACTGCGATCAGATACAAACACGGGTGGAGCAAGAAAGGGGGGATGTGATGGGGACATAGTTGCGAGAGCTGACGGATACGGCCATACTGCGCAGAAAGCACCGCTTCCCATCCGAACAGCGAAGTTAAGCTGCGCCAGGCGGTGTTAGTACTGGGGTGGGCGACCACCCGGGAATCCACCGTGCCGTATTCTTTTTGCTGCTTTTCACTCTGTAGTGGAGGGCCTCCACACTGCCTGTCCTTACTAACTAACCCTGCAGTCCTTGTCTTTATTTGTAAGTTGTTGGTCAGTATGCAGGAGGTGTGGGGAAGTGGAATGCAGTTGGTGAATGAGTAAGGAATTGGGCAGATCAGACAAGATCACACTTCAGAGCAGGGTTGCAAATGTGTGGTGACAAAATAGCACTGAGATTTGGGATGGCAGTGAGTGGCTGAGGACACCAAATTGTGGAGATGGACACCCATTCAGATGAGTACATCAAAGCTGCTGAGGAAGGGACTGGAGGCAGGAAGCTTCTAGGCACTGCACACTTTTTCAGGCCAAATTTGTTCACTTGCTTTGATGTGGCTGCAATTTTTTGTGATGGCCCTTCCACAGAGAACCAAGACCAGCTATGAGCTTGCTGTCTTCATGGCTAGTATCCAGCCCTATACCAATGCTGTGCTCAACCATCCTTACTGCCCTGGCTGCTACTTTGGTGCAGATCACTAATGCCAGCAGATGGTAGGAAGAAGGATCTATGTGCCATCTTTGGCAACAATTTCTCTGGTGTGGTGCACATTATCAGCAACACCCATGTCATTGTCCCCAAAGATCAGTGTGGCTGCACCATAACTTAGCTAATGTTGATATTGTTTTGTAACTAGGTAAAGTGCCTGCCAATCTCACATGCTCAAGCTGTAGTTGCAGCTGCAATGCAACAATGCCAAGGCTGCCATCAAGGAGAACCACTAGAGAGTAGCTGCTGCCATGCACACCTGGCTGATGGCTGTGGCTGGGGAGAGGAGAAAGTGGGCAGCCATCAAGAAGCAGGTGCATGTCAAGGAGTGCCACATCAAGGAGGTCTCCAAGCATGGGAGACTCATCTGCCACTGAAGCACCCTTATCACCAACATGCTCCAAGCTTGGCTGATGTGGAATAAGGAGGGCTGCAGTGAGGAGGGGTATGTAAAGGAGGGTTAATGAATCTGCTGCAATATTTCTCTTTTAACTTCTTAAAAATCAACCAAAACTGGCACTACAGCAAACCTCACTACCTCAAGACCTACAACAGAATTGAGAAGTTCACCAACTTTGCATGGACACAGCACTGTCAAGAAGATCCTCAAGCAAAACACATCAGGGTTCACATCCAGGCCAGGCAAGAAAGCACAGCAGCTGTATGCTCTCCTCCACCAAAATCAACAACATGACACACACCTGCACCACCACCCAACAAAACAAAAAACTGGGCTGAATCATCCAATCCACCTTCTTGAAGACATGTATTTGATGGGCCATAACAATTGCTTTGTTCACTTGTTGCAGACCAATTAAATGTTGGAGATCAAATTTGTCCCTCCCAAGAATGTGTGAGGAACCCCCAGATCAGCAGGGAGAACTTGATA
The DNA here is from genome assembly GCF_000313135.1 of Acanthamoeba castellanii str. Neff. NCBI lineage: Eukaryota > Discosea > Longamoebia > Acanthamoebidae > Acanthamoeba > Acanthamoeba castellanii. The sequence continues at coordinate 645,327 of NW_004457654.1, read as the reverse complement.
GGAAGCAGTGCCTGCCCAGGGTGGATGAGTGGGCTGAGGCTGTCAACTAACTCATACCTCCTTGCTTGTGGTTCCATTCTCCTCCTCCTCCTCTTAGAAAGATGTGAATTGTTAGCATAGATGGGGAAAGGATACAATGCTGGTTGTGGAGGCGCAGGAGAGGGGCAGATATTGAGAAGCACTTCATGTTGTCAGATACAAATGCTGGATAAGGTGGCGTGGAGCACGAAAGGGGGGATGTGATGGAGGCAGAGTTGCGAGAGCTGACGGATACGGCCATACTGCGCAGAAAGCACCGCTTCCCATCCGAACAGCGAAGTTAAGCTGCGCCAGGCGGTGTTAGTACTGGGGTGGGCGACCACCCGGGAATCCACCGTGCCGTATTCTTTTTGCTGCTTTTCACTCCAGTTCCCTCTCCTTCCTTCCCTGCCCTCTTCTGTCTTGCCGTAGTCCTTTTTGCCTCTTGATCACCTTCTTCCTGGCGGCGTTGGCCTTTTTACTCCCTCATTCACACGATCCCCTCATCTTCTCACGAATGAAGCTCTGGGCCACATGGGGGCATTGGTTGGGTCCTTCCATGGGTGGGATAGCACGTAGATAGAAAAGACGGTGCAGCCACCATCACAGTTCTTCTCCGTTGTTGTTGTCGTCGAAGTTGACGCCCAGTGCGGCGGTGCTGCGCCGGCGGCTGCGCACGAAGGTCACCGTCAAGACGACCGCAATGACCAGCACCACGGCCACCACCGCCACAGGGATCGCCACCGCCACCGCGATCACCCACTCCGTACCGCCTCCACCGCCGGCTCCGTCATCCCTTCGGCCTCCCAGCAGCAGCGAAATATCTGCAGAAGCCGATCATCGTTCAGCCCAAGGTGATGTTCATGATGATGATAATGACTTTGATCATGATGAAGGCGAAGATGATGAATGTGACCGTATTGAATGGAGGTAATGTTGGGGGAATGGGTACCGGGATCGTAGTCGAGGTTGGTGTCGAAGTGGGCGAAGGTGAGGGTGATCAACGAGTTCGCTTCATCGGCCGAGCTCGAGCACGCCACGCGCTGGCTCGTGTTGGTGAGGCCAAAGTCCAGCAGCCGCACCAGCGTGCCCGCCTGGCTGTCCGCCGCACTCGGCAGGAAGATCGTGGTCGTGTCGGCCTGCGGCGTGTTGAGGCGCAGCTCGCTGGTGGCGAACGGCGGGTCGATCACCATCTGGAACTCCAGCTGGTTGTCACTGCGTGTAGCCCGCACCACCACCAACGCGGATCAGCTTCTTCTTTCATCATTCCATGTGGCTGGTGGTAATGTAGCACACCTGGAAGACCAGTTCCAGCGGTCGATTCGCAGGGTGAACTTCAAGAAGGCCGGAGTGATGCTGAACGTGTAGTTGTTGGCTGTTGTGTGTGTCGCGTTTTGTTGTCAGAGGGTGCGGCATTGGAATGCGCGTTATACCACGCGGCGGGGGCGGTGGGGTGCAGGAGGTTTGACAACACGTACCGAGGGTGAGGGCGGCATCAGCGTCGAACGTGGCGAATTCATAGGTCAGCGTAGCGTTGTTGGCCAGCCGGCTCGTGAAGGTGGTCGTGGAGCTCACATTGTTGGTACCTTCCCCGCTCTGCACCCAACCTGGAAATGATGATCGAGGACCCCGGTCAGCGTCGCCCCCCCCTAGGGGGTGGGTTGGAGAGAGGGGAGTAATTGGCGTACCGTCCTGGAGGTGGGCGGCCCAGACGAGGTCGCCGGCGGGCGTCACCTCGCGCAGGCTCAGGAAGTCCACCTGCGCCGCCTGGCCCGCTGCGTCTGGCGAGGGGTCGCGAGGGATGACCACCACGCTGGGCGCCGTGTCGTTGATGCGCGCCTTCACCGCCTTCACCGACACACTGGGCAGCGGTGCCGGACATATTGCTAACGCATTGGCGTCAACATATTAATTACATATTACTATGTTGTTCGAGAAAGGGGAGTGACAGGTGTTGCGTACCGGCCGAGTGCAGTCCCGTGGCGCTCACCGTCGGCTTGGGTCCGAATTGCTGCCACACGCTCGGGCCGGCGGTGTCCAGGTTGACGCCTGTGCCCAGGCCATTGAGCTTTTACATATTTTTCTACCCCAGCTTCTGCGGTGTAACAAGGACGGCCAGAGGCGTACCACAGCTCTCGGCGCCCGGCACGGTGATGGTGACGTCGCCTGATTGCTCCCACCTCTGCCCGCTCGCGCTGAAGCGGACGCCTAGGCAGGGAGTGGGAGAATAGGAAAGCATATCAGCCCTTGGGCTGGTAGTTGGTGGTCTCAACGACTCGTAGTGCGTGCGTGGAGGCAGTACCGACGGAGTCGCTTCCATTCACACTGATCTCTACGGGGCCACTAACTTGCTCCCACTTGGCTGCTGGCGTCGTGAAGAAAACTCCTGCGGTATGTTGTGTCGTGTGTTGTTAGCGACGACAGCGTGGCGTCGTGTGTCATTGTGTGTGTGTGGTGTGTGTGTGTGTGTGTGTGTGTGGCGTGTGGCGTGTGGCGTGTGGCGTGTGGCGTGTGGCGTGTGGCGTGTGGCGTGTGGCGTGTGGCGTGTGGCGTAGTGTGTGGCCGATGAGCCAGTGACGTCGAGAATAATCTTGTTCTGCTGCCTCCAACTAGCCTCTTCTGTGCGCACTTCGACACCTGCGTACAATCACGCAGCGAAGAAGAAGAAGGATTGGTTCAATTAATTCGGTCGAACGTTCACCGACACAACGCAGTGAGCCCGACGTACCGGTGCATTCCTCCTGCACGGTCATGTGGGTGGTGGACCGTTGTGTCCACTGCCCCTCAACACTGATTCCTGGTGGGGATCGATATCTGTTGATCAGTCACACGCACACGCACACGCACGCACACACACACGCACACACACACACACACACACCACAAGTTGGGAGGAAAAGCCCACTTTAACGTACCGACTGTGCCTGCGTCCAGAACGAACGAGCTGGTGTTGCGTTGGAGGTACAGTGACTCCCCGCGCACCAGTACGCCTGCGCAACGCACCACTCACCGTTTGCACATGCACGCACGCGCACACCACACACCCCCCTTGGCTGAATGCCAACCATGCGCTCGCACACGCACCGGTCGCATAATTGGAGGCGATGACGTCCAGGGTCCCGTCCTGCGTCCAGCTCCCGGTGGGGCCGATTTCGGCCGCTGCAATGGGTTCCACGTGGGTGGGCGCAGAGAGGGTCAGCCACAGCGTGAAAAGCGGAGATTGGGGGGGGGGGCGAACCAGTCCCATAGTGGGCGACTTCCAACTGGGTGCTCCCATATTGATTCCAAGTGGCCACGCCGCCGTTTGATGGAAGCAGTGCAACGCCTGGCCCACATACCACATGCATACCGCGCCACGTCACGCATTGCAACGCCGAAGCATCATCGTAACACACGACACTCAAAGGTGGCGTGGTACAGAGGCCGCTCTGGGTGGTGAGGTTCGCGGAGCCGAATTGATCCCAGGTTCCTCCCTCGAGGGCGACTGCGGAGAGCAGCGTGGTGGCGAGCTCGACGTGCCCGTGGTGGAGCCACTGGCCCGGGTGGGTCACCATCACCACTGCAAGCACGACACCAACGACGAGGTCAGTGGTGTCATCAGCCGCTGCACAGATGGGTCGACAAAGGGGGAGGTCTGTACATGGCCTGGGATCTGGTCCATTTGTGATGTTGAGCGTCCCATACGTTTCAAGTGTGCCGCCGTCGATGTGAAGCGCTGTCCCACGCCAACTTAAAAATTTTTTTTGTTGCAAGGGTCACGGAAAAAGAGAGAAGACGAAGACGAAGATGAAGACAAAGACAAAGACAAAGACAAAGACGAAAGTGGTGGTCGTACAGCTGGCGACTTGGAGTGTGCCGTTCAGCCGCACTGTGATGTTGGTATTGATGACGAGCCACTGAGTGTAGGATGCATCTGTCATGGTGATGGTCACCGGCAAACTGGTCCTTGGGGAGTTAATTACATGTCAGCACACCGCAACCCCATACTATAACATGAAATAAAAGAACATATAAGATGAAGATAACTGTTACATCAATAAAAACTGGTGTGGAGGTTATTAACTCGATGGTGATCGAGGCGGTGGGGATTGTCATATTCTCCTGGTAATTCCCCCCTGCCACCCGGACAATGTCGCCCGGCCCGGATGCCATGACCGCGTCGCGAATCTTGGTGAAGGGGCACGCCATCGTCGGACACACATCGCGGGCTGCTACGGAAAAAAAGTAAGCACTCAACGGAAGATGAGTGTCGGGGCGGGTGATTGAGGGGGGGGGGGCTTGACGTAACTCGTGGCAGATACAGGCGAGAAGCAGGCCCACAAGCTCAAGAGGGTCACGAGAAAGGCCAAGTAGTTAGCGCACCGCATTTTGTAGCGCGTTGGTGAGAGGCGACACAAACACAGCCCCGGGCAGGCGCAAGGCATAGGGCATACACTTCCTCGAATGCACTTGTGGTAAGTCCTACCTCGCCTGCCATTGGGCGACCTGGAGTAGTTTTACTGAATTTAGTCTTAAAGCACGTGTGTCTCTAATCACCATTGGGTTCGGGACTAATGAAGGTGCCGCTTACAATTGGGGACGTCATCATCACTTCCAATACATTGTTCTTGACCCCCCCCCCACACAAACAACTAAAGTTCTGCTCCACCGTCTCGACCGTCGCTGTCGTCGAAGTTGACGGCCAGCGCGGCACTCCGCCGGCGGCTGCGCACGAAGGTCACTGCCAAGACGATCGCAATGACCAGCACCACCGCCGCCACCGCCACAGGAACCGCCACCGCCACCGCGATCACCCACTCCGTACCGCCTCCACCACCTCCATCCCCATCTTTTCGACCGCCCAAGAGCAGCGAAATATCTGTAGACCATTGTTCAGTCCAGCGGCGATTGTGATGAGAAATGTGATGGCATTGAATGGAGAGAATGTGGGAGAATGGGTACCGGGGTCTTAGTCGAGGTTGGTGTCGAAGTGGGCGAAGGTGAGGGTGATCGACGAGCTCGCTTCATCGGCCGAGCTCGAGCACGCCACGCGCTGGCTCGTGTTGGTGAGGCCAAAGTCCAGCAGCCGCACCAGCGTGCCCGCCTGGCTGTCCGCCGCGCTCGGCAGGAAGATCGTGGTTGTGTCGGCCTGCGGCGTGTTGAGGCGCACTTTACTGGTGGCGAACGGCGGGTCGATCACCATCTGGAACTCCAGCTTATTGTCACTGTCGCCATTGCCAACTTCTATCAGCTCATCTTTCAATTATTAAGGGAGAGCAAAATTATTATTTACATACCTGGAGGACCAGTTCCAGCGGTCGAGGCGCAGGGTGAACTTCAAGAAGGCCGGCGTGATGCTGAACGTGTAGTTGTTGGCTGTTGAGCGTTGCGTTGGTACAATAATTTTATCGGTCGAGTCAGAGGCGGAATTCGAACAAAAAGTGGTGGTGGAGGGTTGAGGTGTTCGGACTCGAACCGGCGACGTCCTGTCAGACCTGTCCAGTCGGTCAAGTCGCTCACGTTGAACAACGGTCAACTCCGAACTCCCTCCCGTTGCTCAAAGACCTGAGCTGACCGACCAATTAGAACGGACCATAGAACCCTTTAAAAGAACACTGCGTTCTTCTGTTTATTTCATCCCTTCTTTCTCTCTTCTCAAATACATCTCTTCTACCACTACGCCACTACACATAATCCTGCTCCAACAGGTTATGGGCCCACGCTCACCAGCGTTTTAAACCACCCTACCACTCGTTTTACGCCCATCGGTCGCAACGATCCGCGTAACGACTACACGCGCCCGCACGCCCGTCGACTACCACTCGAACCGCGTGACCGCGCCACCCTACCCGCGCCCGCACGCCCGTCGACACCGTCGAACCGCGTGACCGCGCCACATCTACGCTCGCCCGCACGCCCGTCGACCTTGTCGAACCGCGTGACCGCCACGCAAGAGCGCCCGCACGACGTCAAGTGACACGACCTCGTGACCGCGCTTCTCCCATTTTCAAGTCACTTCGTGTCTCGCCCGTCCGCTGACCTGCAAAGACCAAGATGAAGAAGGCTCACAAGGGGATACCACTACTCCATGGCACCAGCGACTACCGAAGGTGGCACTCGAAAGTGATCGCACACCTCGAGTCGCTGGGCCTCAAGGACCACGCGACAGGGCTAACCGTCGTGCCCGAGAAGCTACACCAGAGCGAGACGGACCTCTCGCTGGCAATCCGACGCCTTGAGCACGAGAAGCACATCCAACAGACGCTCGGCACGATCAAGAAGCTGGTCGATGACGACCTCCTTCCGTCGATCGAGGGTGCCACCACCGCAAAAGCCGCGCTCGACATCCTCGAAGCGCAGCTTGTAGCAAAGAACACGGCACGGTTCATCGCCACCATCTGCAAGCTCTTCTCGCTCAAGAAGAAGCCCGAGCAGAGCGTCGCCGCGTACTTCGCCGAGCTCGACGGGCTCATCACGCTCACGGTAGCTGACGCCGCCGAGGACATCAAGCACCGTGTCGCCCTCCCGGATCCCAACGCGCTCGTGGTCGGACAGCTGTCGCCGTTCACGATCACGTACTCGAACGACCTCCTCCGTCGCTACATCACGAAGCACGCCACCGCCGTCGCCCTGGCCGGGCTGCCGGAGGAGTACGAGATGGCCAGGGCCATCATCGGAGACTGGCCAGAGTTCGACGCGAACCGCGCACGCGCCAAGATCAGCGAGCGTGAAGCGGAAATCGCCCGCGCTGACAGTCCCAGCAGCCACGGAGGCAGCGACAAGCTGCTCTACGCCAAGGCCCAGGACACTCGCGGCCCTCACCGTGGAACCGCACACCATGGCCAACGGCAGAACGGCGACACTCACCGGTCTCGTCACCCCGGCGGCCGCCCAGCATCAGCAACAAGCAGCGATAGCCGGTCGCCGAAGCCGTCGTTCCAGAAGCGCGATCGCCCTCTCTGCGACTACTGTCGCAGGCCGGGACACTTGCGCGCAGTCTGCCGTCGCCGACTGGCTGACACCGAGCAAGCCAACGTTGCCCACGAAGTCGAGGCGGTCGAGCCCGCCGATCTGGCCGACACAGTGGCACTGGTGGTCGCTGAGACTGAGCTCGCGCTCGTCTCCGCTGATCCGCACGTCACACTGTGGTACCTAGACTCCGGCGCGACATCGCACATGGCTGCCAACCGCGACTGGTTCCGCGATTACGAGCAACTGTCGAGCCACCCCGTCGCGCTTGGTGACGATCGCACAATCCACGCCGCTGGACGCGGCATCATCGAGGCCAGCGTCGACGTCGCAGGTCGGCGACAGAGGATCCAGCTCCACGACGTGCTCCACGTGCCTAACCTGGCGCGCAACCTTCTGTCCACGTCCCGATTCGCCTCCGCCGGGCTCACCATCAAGATCTCGGCCCAGGGGTGCAAGGTGTTCTCCAGGCGCGATCGCCAGACAGTGCTTCGCCCAGTCGACCTGGGGCGCATGCTGGTGGCCTCCCTGCGCATCGACATGGCCCCCGGCGAGCGAGCGCTGACGGTCAAGGCGCCGCCGGTCGACATGGAGTTGCTCCATCGTCGGCTAGGGCACATCAGCGAACGGCGCGTCCGCGCGTCAACTGGCGCGGCCGAGATCGTCACGCGCGGAGACAGCGTCGAGCAGTGCGAAGTGTGCATCCGCGCGAAGCAAACACGGGCACCCATCGGTGCTGGTCCAACTCAGCGCGCCGAAACCGTCATGGAGCTTGTACACTCCGATCTCTGCGGGCCACTTGCTGAAACGCCAGGCGGCCGTCGCTACTTCGTGTCATTCATCGACGACTATACGA